>NC_137001.1:19536266-19601266 GCF_032717465.1 Coenobita brevimanus
AAGGTAAAAACAGGATAGCAATGCAGGGGTGTGAAGATATCTAAGGGAAGACTGGTGCCAGAGTGTGAGAGTGAGTGGTAGTTTGAGATATATACAAGACCGAGAGGACTGGGGACCTTCTTCTTTGTTCTTGTTCTTCTGTTCTTTTTTCTTCCTCATCCTTTATCTTCATCTTCCAAGCATTCTCATAATTTTCTTCTCCCTGCCTCTCCCTCACTCTCCCCCTCCTCTCCCTCTCACAAACGCACCATCTTAATAATATAGTGACCCTTACGCCACAAACACTCCAAGATCGATATTTTCTTGTTAAGTTTCGTCAACACAGGGAGGTACACAGATGAAATACTGTTAAGCCTCTCAGTCCACTAGTAGTAGTAGTAGTAGTAGTAGTAGTAGTAGTAATAATAGTAGTAGTAGTAGTAGTACTAGTAGTAGTAGTAGTAGTGGTAGTAGTAGTATTAATAGTAGAAATAATAGTAGTAGTAGTAATAATTGTAGTATGGTCATTGCCCATGCCTCCTCCTCCCACTCCTTCTCCTCCTCCACATCCTCCTCCTCCTCCACCTCCTCCTCCTGGAAAAAAGGGCAAGCACCTTGTTATCCACCTCAAGCGGACCTTGTAGAGAAATGTGGGAAAAAGTCACCTAGGGATCAAGGAATCAAACATTTTAATTCAGTGAAAAAAAAAAAAAATGTTTGTGTATTTACATTGCTGCTTCCAGACAATTTCTCTCATTTATTTATTTATTTGTTTTGTGCTGTCAGGATATCCTATTAAAATGAATGGGTTAATTACAGGTGCATCTGACCCCCCCCTAACCTCGAACATCTCTGCTCCACAGTTGAACAAAAAGGGGAATTCATCCTGCAATATTCTGTCATCGTACTGAAGGGGCCGACAAACACCCCAGGGCACTAGAAGTCAACATCGTGCAACTTTCAATAGGGATTGCAAAGTGCTGTCTCCTTCATCCCAATAAGAATTTTGCTTTAGCACTGCACCTGCTCTCTGGTAAGGGCAATATGGCGACATAATTTGTTGTTATCTGAGGGAATCTGGTCTATTTTTCACAACTTCAATGTGGTTGTGTGGATTTAGATGAGGCTTAAGGGAGCAATCTCATTTTTCCTCTGGTAAAATGAATTTTTGTCTTCCGCCTTTTAATTTTTTCGCCAAAAGATTGCAAAACTTTTTATATACCAAATGTGTGAACTATATACTGCTATTCTGACCAGAATTTCAGCACAATTGGACTTATTTTAAGTCATGCAGAAAAAGATTTAGTTTTCTTGGAAAAATCGTATCTGCTCAGAACTGCTAGAAGTTATAACAATTTCCTTTGACACACAGACAGGTAACACCTAAACGATGATTCGCTACTATTCCCATGTGTATATGAAATGTATAAGTACCAGAAAAAAAAAAAAGTGTTTACACTTTCCCATCCAAAAAAAAACTATACATGCCCTCACTATACGTTCGTTTATAAAAAAAATATTTAAGAATTAAAGATCGCCGTTAGCAGTGAATATAGATATTGCTTTCATGATTATAATACAAAAAGAAATAAAAAGAATCGGTCAATTACAAACAAAGTAGTTACATTTGAATGTGAAAAAACAACATTTCGAGAAAAAGGCATTTTTTTTTTTTACTCTTCCGGAATTCTGTATAACAGCGTGGTAGTGTAACATAATACCAATAAAAAAATAATTATTACATACCTGACTCTGTTGGACAGTCTCAGGGAGGTCAGATTGCAGTTGAGTCAATCAGGAGCTAGTCAGGTCACCTCAAGTGACATGCTGTGTGGCAACTGGGGGCCGTTCTCGCCACCCCCCCACCCCACCATACACAACCATGTGCTAGCGAGTGGTACACCAATACTAAATTTCCCTTACTAAATCCTTTATTCCTTATATTTACGGGGTTCACTGAGCAGACTCCCAAGAAGACAGTCGTTGTTGCACTTGGCAGTGAGAGTGAAGTCTGTATGCTTTGTTTGCAATGATGAATTCAATGTACCACCACAATCTTCACACTTCAGCTTACGACACAGTCAGGATGGCATTACTCTTGTCAATATCTGTACTTACAATGTTGTTATGGAATCAACAGCTATAGGTGTCGAGTAGCAGCAGCTGAAACAGGCGTTGGTGGCGTGATGGTGGCAGAAGGCTGCGAGGTGTCACAAGAAGCTGATAGTTGAGGTTACTTTCACTCTTTTTCCATCTTCTCTCCATTGCTTTCTTCCCCTTCTCAATCTGTTGCTATTTCTTCTTGCTTAGGGGAGGCATTTCCATACTCTGAACCAGGGAACAGCAAACAATATCGGGAGAATAGCCAACACAAACAGAGAGTCGTAGCTGTACATACACTCCCCACTCCATATAATTAGCGCACTGACTTGCTATTCCCGCTGCCATACATGATGTACGGCAGCGGGAATAGCAAGTCAGTGCGCTAATTATATGTACGGTACATCCACTTATCGTCTGAGTGGTGCCAAGAATATCGTACAGTAAAATTATGACATAAACCCCCTAAAAAAAAAAAAAAAGACCTAAAATGCAAAATAACAACGAAATGCAACGTGGGTCAGAATAGGACTTTAAAGGGCTGCTTCACCCTTATGGCCACTTAAAGTTTAAAAAACTCATTCTGGCAAAACACGTGCTCCTACGGCCGCCAAACTCGCTGAGCAGATGCGGTATGCCATATTCGTTTCACACAAATTAAAAAAAAAAAAAAAACATTTCTGACCCAAAAATCGAAATTTCCCCCCTTAAGTATGAGGGAGGAATGAGTCTCCTTGGTTACTAGTCAAATCGACCCTCCTGCATGACTACACCTGGCCATCCACTGAGTCGAAAGGGGTTGGAGAACTTCGTCCGGTTCAAGAGAGAAAGAGAATACTAATATCCCATCATTATAGCTTGTTTGATCTGAAGTCCACCACACGCCAGGAAAATATATATATATATATATATATATATATATATATATATATATATATATATATATATATATATATATATATATATATAAAAATGTTGACTCTACCGAATACCTTGTGAGTTTACAGAGAAGGGTATACTGTTAACCCCTTCAGGCCTTGGACAGGGGGTTTTATCAGTGACTTTTTTTCATTCTGGCTGACGACGGACGATTTTATTCAGCTCTGACGTGACGGTGTATCTGGCTTTATTCTAACAAGGCAAATAATAATAATAAAAAAAAAAACTATATGCCTTTCCTACCAATTTGGCCCAAAATTTCGTCCTTTTACGGCTCATTTCACGTAGCTCAGTAACACGAAAGAGGCAGTACTGCGGCTCTACATCCTTTCCATAGCACTTCTTCTTGACTAGCAATCACATTCCAGCGCTAATCTCTTGCCACAACTCAGTATTCAAGACGGAGAGGTGGCAATTTTAGGCCAAGTTAGAGTAGAAAGGGTATAGTAAGGAAGGAGTGTTGGAGAACCTGCCAAGCTTTGTTTCTTACATATTAACTGAGAGAAAAACAAACAGAACAACTTCCGGCCTGTGCACGCATAGGTAGGGTGAAGGTTGGGGGGCACATTCCACCCACCCTGCCTCACTCTACCGCCAGACTCCAACTCACTTGCTCTCACGTTCCCCTCGTCTCTGGTGCCTCCCTCTAACCACCATGTTTGACGTCCCTGCCAAGAGCTTCAGGTACGATTTCAGGCCACCATTACCCTCTCATGGTAGGGACACCTCTATTAACTCTAGTATTCTGTTACCCAACCACACTCTCGTCCTGTTTGTTCCTGCTACCTGCTTTCCTTCCATAATCCTTTTTCACTTCCCTATCCCTACTCTCATATACGATTGCTGACGTAAATACTGATTCATTTCACAGCTATAGATAAGGAGAGAGTGAGCAGTGACTTTCGAAACCTAAGCTGATATACTCGTCGGGAAAGGAAGCTCCCTAACACCTTATCCTCAGCCATTTATTTTGCTGATTGCATCTTTCTGTCCTCCTCTGTTTTAAGTATATCCTAAACATCCCCATGCTCTGGATACATAGCGTACCACAGCATATTCACCAGCCATATCCAAAAATAAATCGCTTGGGAAAAAGTGCTAGGGAGCTTCCTAACCCGACGAGAATAAGGGCCTGTATCTGCTTCAACCAGTTCGAAAAATCTGACCTAAGATGAGTGAAACTATTTGCAATCATTTAAAAAAAATTAAATATACATCATCGCTTTGAATATGTTTCCGTAAGTTGGCTAGACACAGAAATAAGCTGAAAAAAAAAAAAAAAAAAAGGAAACTCTTGCAAGACAGGGCTGGATTAAATGCAGATATGTAGACAGAATTCCGTGAGACAGGATGGCTCAAAAACCTCTTCTTTTCATTTTCTTCTTTTTCTTCCTCCTTTCTTCTTCTTGCCCCACTCATCTCAAACACAAACCAGGTGGACTACAGGCTTAAGTTTCCCCTTTTTCCTGAAGCCCACCATCCTCTTCGGGGGATAGGGAGGGAACTGAAGGTCGTTTATATAACTGGGCAGTTGAGCCGTCCAGTTACATCGGTGTCACCACGGGAAGGCGTCCTACTTCGACATATCCTTGACCTAATAAAACGATGACTGTGCTATATCTTTAAAACAGGGAAGACAGACTATCCGTCCTTACACTGGAGACCCCACCGCCCAGCACTCGTGTTGCCACCAGTTTCATACCGTTCATATGTCACTGGAGGAGGTTGTACAGTTCATCTAATATTCCACTGCGTCTACTTCACATTGGGAGTATGTTCGTCGCTTTCCTTCCTGACGCATCAGATCAAATAGAGAATCATCATCTGTGGAAAGAGAAATGTATAAAGTCACTCTCAGCTTAGGAATATTAGGAGGCTGGGAAGTAGAAGAGATGAACTTTGGGGGAACTTTTGGGCCAACTTTTGTCCCCTACTGCATCTGAAACTCCCATTCTTATCTCTGTTCTTATTCTTATTATTTTCCTTGAGTTCAAAGAGATGAGTTAGTCTTACCTTAAATTATTTCCCTCCCACTGCAAACATGGAAAGTTGCTATCAGTATCGGCCTCTAAATTTGGTGTCATTTGCGTACACAGGTAAGGCTCAAAAGGGGCTTGATCTCCTGCCCCTTGCTGTGCCGATTACAAAGTGCCCTCCTAGACATCGCCAGGAGGTAGTTCGAGTAGTAACCGGCTAGGGGAGTGGTGCCCTAATTTTTTTAGCCACAATCCCTGTCCCCTCAAAGTGTCCCTCCGTGCCACTTGTCATCTGAGTGTTTATATTTTCCGTTCACTTTTCCCCCAGTGTGTTTTCTACTGCCTGGGGAGAGACTGGGAAAGGAGTGGGCGCAGACAAGGGTAGAGATCGTGTGAGAGGCAAGGTTTAGGGGAGGAGTGGTGTGGGTGGAGACGTGCTGCGGGTGGCGCTGTGTTTGGTGGAGTGAGTGGCAGTGGTGCTGGGTCTGCTGCCCTGTGGTGGTCGTGGGGGTAACTGGCCTATCCACAAGAGCCTGATTGCCCTCGCCACCGCCATCATCACACCTGTCGTTACTGGCATCTACCTTAGCGTCGGCGCCTGTATGTACTGACCTGAACCTCACAGCATGTCGTGACTATTATGATTAGTTCTGTTCTGTTTCGCTGTTTTACTTCCAGAGAGTTTCACAAGAGAGACCTGTCTAGCTCGAGGAGTTAAAACTGTCTTTAAGTACGATAGCGTGTGTGTGTGTGTGTGTGTGTGTGTGTGTGTGTGTGTGTGTGTGTGTGTGTGTATTCTGAAGAAAACTTAAAAAAGAAAGAAACTCGTCCCAATGTGAGTGGATGAGAGTGAAGCCAATTCAACAGGCCAGATTTTTTAATAGTTCTCTCTCTGTCAGTTTATTTCTTTATTTCTCTCGTTTTTTATTTATTTGCTCTCTGGACCCTACTTCACCCTATCCGTAAATGGGACAGGAGGTCAGGATGATGAATAAAAATATGTATTAAAATTGTTCTGGGGGACTACAAGCATGTACAGTCCTTCACGGCCAATTGTGGCCCTGAAAGAGAAGACAGCCCTATGGCACTCGGGAAAGCAGAGACCTTTAAACTTACTCAAGGAACATCAGGAGAGTCGGTATGTTCTTCCTGTGTGGTCTTCCCTGTGCTAATAAATGTTTCTTCCATTATAATGATTTGCCGGATGTGCTCTAGGTATGATTAAAAGCTTTTACTTACCAGAGTGCCAGGGAGTTGTTTCTTTCCTTTCATACCCGCAATAGGGCGGGGGTACCTTCATTATAAGGATATGACACGGTGAGACAACTTTCACTTTGTCGTGGTACAGTGAACAACTACCTGGCTTTATCTGCGAGTCCCGGGATAGATACCAGACAGAGTACTGGTTATATGTTGATTAATATCAGTCTTTCTTAAGAGCTGCTGCAACAAATATTTTTCTTTAATATTATACACAATGCATTATCGACAGCAAGCACATGGATCCTTAGTATTGCACAGGAGCCTGAGGTATTCGGAATAAACTCATCTTTACTCATCAGCTAAGTGGTAAAGCCCCCATCTCCGCCTTCTCAGCGGACTCAGGGTCAATCGATCACCATTCTGCCAAACGGCTTGGCTGTACACTCCGTTTTTCGTGTTGACACTTCAGTCAGGCGCTGACGAGGAGCCTGCAAGCGATGACACTGTGTAGCCTGAATGGAGTGAAGCAACAGTGGCGTCCACCCAGGATCCAGACATCCTCATGTTTCCCTGCATATCGCAGTAGGGAAGGACCCTGAACTGACCCAGGTGACGGGCTGCTTATCACAAAGGGGTGTGGGTTTCCTGCATGGTGCATATACTGTACAGTATTTGTAGGACGGCCCCACAGAAGCAGTAGTTTACCTGTGGCCGTCGGGTGTGTTCGGCCAGACAGACCGGGGATAAGCAACAACAGTAACACTTCAGTCAGATATAAAATCTACCTGCTCTATAATTAACCGCTGGAGGTTTATAAGACTGCTGTGTCCACCTAGGGTGTTCGTGCAATGGCGTCACCGAGTGGTCTAAACACCCCCTCAAAGGACACCGATCTGGACCAAACTCGAAAACCACTGAACCCCAATTACTGAGTGGGGAAAGTTTGGCATTAAATGTTTCTGAGGATTTGAGATTTTGAGACAGTGTCATACATACAAACATACACACATACATACATACATACAATTTACATACATACAGATTTGGTGTCAACAGAACCATTGATATTTTGTTCTTCTACATGACCTCTGTGCATGCAAAAACTGTCTTCAAAAGTATTAGCCTTCTACATGGGCAAAATGACCGAATTTGATCTAATGGTAAAATGCAGACGTGTAGGTGTGGTGCCCTTACTGCGTATCTATGATTGTAGGCTTTTTCTTATCAAACACTTATACTCGGGACTGTGTAGCATATTCATGAGCCAAAACCTGACGGGTCATTTCAATATTTCCGTAATACATCCAGCTCCCCCTTCTCCCAGATATTTCAGACCACACATGACAGAGGCTAACAGTGGACTGCGAGTGAACAAGATGGAGGATGGACGAGGTTTGAGTGTAAACAAGGCGAAGACTGGACCAAAACTGGGAGGACGCGTGCTGCAGGTGATGATGTGTGGTGGAGCGGGTGGCGGTGGTGTTGGGTCTGCTGCCTGATGATGGCCTTGGGCGTCGCTGGTCGCTGGAAAAATTCATGATCGCCCTCACCGCCTCCATTATCACACTGACCTTCACTGGCATCTACGTTGTCAGATACGTGTGTGAGTATAGCAAGAAATCGGCATCTCCGGTAACCAGAATTTTTAGACGACGATTACATACCCAGAACTAAAATTATGTAAATAAAATTTCTTTAGTTTATCATTAAAAATGCATTAATCATGGATAAAAATACATAAATAAAAAAATCTAAAGGAATTATTTATCTTTTTTCAGTCGGTTTGCAGGTATCATGGATGATGGACCAGTTACCAGATCTCTTCTGTCTCACTGATATTGTTTCCGTCATCATCAGTGCCACCGTTCCCCTGACAGTACTGGTGTTCTTCTGGGTGAAAAGACGCAGCTTTAGCACTTTACTTGCTGACCTTCAAACCCCCCTGGTTTTGCAGGACAGCAAGACCAGCCTCCTGCAGTGTATCATATGGAGCGTTGTCGTACTTCTTGACACTGCTTTTGCTATGTCGACTGAAATCGACTGGACGATGAAGTTTTTCACAAGAAATAATCCTTTCTATCCCGAGGCACTAATTATATTATATTCAGTCACATCATTGCGAATGATTACGAATTTTGGAATGTTACTGAGCGTGAGCGCTGGCCTTGTGCTCCTGGCCAGCCTAAGGGGCACAAACGAAGCCTTGAAGGATCTCTTATCATCCAGGGACACAAGGAACAGCCAACTCCAAGTGTCTGTAGCCAAGGCCTTGTGCAGCCTCCGCCATCGCTACCTAACCCTCCACCGCCTACACAACCACCTGCAATCCATCATCTCCTTCCCCATCTTCACTGCCACGATGGAGAAGGTGGTTGTGTTTGTGATGCTGTCATTTTTCTTTCTGTCATCCGGATCTCCAATGGCATTTTTTTGGAATTATTTACTTGTTATTTTCGGCAGCATCGGGATCATGTATGTGCTGGGGAGTGTGGCTGACCATCTACAGCAGGAGGTAAGGAAATGTATATGCTATAGCTATTTCTTGTGTGTGTGTGTGTGTGTGTGTGTGTGTTACGAGACAATTCCTTTGAGTTGTTTTGAAATTTTTTGACTGTCTACCAAAACAACGGTCTGTGTTATTGAAATTGATGTAAGTTACAGTAAGTCTTGATAACGAATATTTCTCATTCTTTTGTTTCATTTGCTTTTGAGTTCATATTTAGAAAATAAAAAAAGCATAATTTTTACTCAGCACAGGCGGCCGTACAAAACTGATAAGACTGGTGGATTCATTATTATTTTCATGTACCTTTAGTTTGGGAGAGTGTGTAAGAAACGGAATCTAAAGGTGAATGTAGGAAAGAGTAAAGTGATGGTCTTTGAGAGAGGAAGTCAGTGAATGTACAGCGAGGTTGGATGGTGAGGAATGGGAAAATGTGAGTACGTTTAAGTACTTGGGTAGTGTGATGAGTAAGGATGGAGGTTTGGAGGGTGAAGTGCTTGAAAGGGTACAGCAGGGAAGAAAGGTTACTGGTTCTTTGAAAGCAGTGATAAGAAACAAGGAAGTGAGCATGGGAGTGAAAAAGTTACTACATGACAGAATTGTGATACCAACTCTAACGTATGGAAGTGAAGCTTGGACATTGTTGGAAGGACACAAGTCAAGAGTGAGAGCAGTGGAAATGAGTTATTTAAGAGGAGCCTGTGGAGTCATAAGGAGAGACAGGCTGACGAATGAGTATATAAAGGAACGCTGTGGTGTGGATCTGGATGTGATAGGAAGCGTTATGAGGAACACACTGAGGTGGTTTTGCCATGTGGAGAGGATGGAGGGTGAAAGACTGACGAAGAGAGTGTATGTGAGTGAGGTGGAGGGGGGAAGAGGGAGGGGGAGGCCGAGGATGAGATGGAGGGATGGGGTGGAGAGGTATATGAGAGAAGGGTGTGTGAGTTGGGAGCAGGGCAGTGAAATGGTGGGGGACAGGGCGACTTGGAGGCGATTTGTTTGTGGCCACCCCAAGCGGGATTGAGGCGTCTGGCAATAGTTAGATAGATAGACCTTTATTTACCATAATAATACAAGCTGGTGATCTCTGTATTCATACTTTCACAACCCCGTATCACAAGAGAGTACTTCCAGGTAGAAAACTTAAACATCTGTATAATTTACAATCCTTCACACACATGAAAGAACATTAATCCCATAAAGCCAGATGATGTACTTCTTTGTTTATTCTTCTTGTAACCAGACGACTTAATTCAAGGCCAAGACAGGCCTCTCTTAGTGGAAGGATTTATTAACCAGCCGCGTGCCAGCTATTTTTAACCCCCTGGGTCACCCCAGTGCTGGCCATTTTTCAACCTTTTTTTTTGGCTAAATTGATAGATTTTGATGTGGAAACAACTAATTTTGCCATTAAAATGCTCACCGAGGGTCGGAAATCGTTCTTTTTTAGTCCTGCATACTTGTGTACAGGTACAGCCACTCTCTCACGCTCACCAGGTACGTTAAAGAAAGCCATTTCTATGTAAGGTATACTCAGGTATTTATGCTTGGAAGGTATAGCAATGTTCAGTACACTTTTCTGATCACTTACTACTTCAGCATCTATCACAATTTGTGTGTCTTTCTCACTGTGAATGCATTATCTTCCACTTACTTAAAGATAGGTGCAACCTGACTTCATTATGTACAGTCCTGACACTTACAAGAAGGTATTTACAACTTGACTTCACTATATAGTCCTTAAACTTACAAGAAAATATTTACAACTTACACTTACATGAAAATATTTACAAAATGCATTCACTATGTTCAGCACTGGGTGAGGCACACAAGCAGAGTGAGACGGAGCGAGCGTGAGGGAGGAAGCGAGTGTATGGCCTTGACAACCTGAGGGATGGTAGAGGAACAGTTACCTAACATGCCTACCAGTTTTTACCCGCGAATCTTGAAAAATGCGGTCACAGTGAAGGTTTTTATTTTAGACCGTTTTACAGCAACACTGACACTGGCCGCGGCATTATGTCAGACCGTTTTAAAACGGCACTGGCACCCGGAGGGTTACGGTTATATCTAAGCCCCAAAGTTCAAAATATCTCACAAGCTAAATAAAATCGTCTGATGGAAAAATATAAATGGATAAGCGTCCCAGGGTCTTTCAAAATCCTAAACTAAATGTATAACTTGTCCCCTTCAGGCTGTGACAGCCTTGAGGATCCTGGGTGCAGCAGCCTCGCCTCATGAGACTGGCCTCTTTGATGGCCAGGTGGAGGCTGAGGTGAGGTACATGTGGCTGTATGGAAATTTTAAGATTTTTGTCTCCATACCCCACCAAAACTTTTCTATCCCTCTCCTAACAAAAATTCATCATTTTTGTATTTGTATCCGCCCCCCTCTCTGCCCCTCCTCTGTCCAGCACAATATGAAAAACCTCTTACAACATTATTTATGATTTTAGGGAATGTTGTAGTAAATAATTTAGTGGGTAACTCAGCCTCTACCTGTACAGATGGCCATGAACTATGCTGGAACAACATCGTTTAAAGTATTGGGATACCGACTTTAATGTATGGAAGCGAAAGTTGGACCTTCTTGGAAGGACACAAGTCAAGAGTGAGAGCAGTGGAAATTAGTTATTTTAGGGGAGCATGTGGAGTTACATGAAGAAACGGACTGACAATTCAGAAAGTGAAGGAGTGTTGTGGTGTGTAAATGGCTGTGATTGGAAGCATCAGGAGAAATACGCTGAGGTGGTTTGGCTGTGTTGAGAAGATAGAGAGCAAGAGACTCCAGAGGAAAGAGTGAGAGAGGTGGAGGTGGGGTAATGTAAGGGAGAGACCGAGGATAAGACTGAGGGGTGGAGTGGAGAGATGCATGAGAGGGAGGGGTAAGCTGGGTGAAGGGCAGTCAATTTGTAGGGGACAGGGTGGCATGGAGGCGATTTGTTTGTGGCCACCTTTTACGGGATTATGGCGTCTGGCCATAGATAGATTGATTTTTGTAATGCTAGGTGAAAAAGGCCCGACTTCTCGGTCCTATAACACCTAACATGTAACGGGGTTCCCTTTAAGACCGGGGCGTGGTGCAATAAAGAGAGGTAGGGCACAAAAACTTCAGGCAATAACCTTTACACGTATATTACCACAGTCAGACATAGGACAAATTCAGCAGATAGTACAACACAGTATGTGACAAAATAATACCTTAACTAGGATATTCGTATCTCGCAGGATACTGGCTTAACAATATCAACGCCAACACAATAAGTAATGATCCTGATGCACAAGGGAATACAGGACTGGGGCACGCGGAGGAGGTGAATATTGTGGGAGAGAGAGAGAGCGGGGGGGGGGGCAATGGATGACGCGCGTAGAGCTAAAATGTATTTATGGTAATATCGAGAGGGGGAGGGTATTACTGTTGCAGATTTACTACTTCCAGACAGTATAAGGGTTTTGGCGATTGACTATATTTCTTATTCAAGTTATTATATTCACACAGGCTGTCTGGGAGGAGATTCCTGAAGGGAGGCCCGGACAAAGAAATGGGGGGGGACACACTGGGAGTTTACACTTGTTATAATAATATTTGTACAGGAGTATTCTAAACACTTCCTCTTCACTGTTCCCTCACAATAAATGATATTTACCAGTTTCTCAATGGGACGATTTGTAGGGTAACACTCTGGCTGTTTTCTATAAGGGCGTCACTCGTGATTTTACTTAGTCTCTCTATCCGCCAGTAAGAATTTGCCCGTGATCTCACTCGTCCGACATCACTTATTCCCAATCACTGTATCACTTGTCTGAGGGCTCTGTCTACATAACCTATGTCACTTCACTTATACTGAGGGCAACACATTACACAGTTCACTTATCTGTGGTGGGTGACAGGGCAGCACGCTGGTGTGAATTAGACCAGGGAGAAGGCACCATCAAGAGAGGGGGCGCCGAGTGGGCACGGGACTGTGTGCAGGGGTGTCCTCTCACATCCGGGGCAGCAGGGAGTGGAAGAGCCGGCGGTCTCCGGACTGGGCTCAGGAGTATGGCCCTCAGGACTGGGGCCAAATAACTCCCGGAACCGCTGGTGCATGTCCCGGCCTGAGGTGGAGGCCGTAGACCGTCTAGGGGGCATGGAGAGCTCATGCCCGGGTGTCCTGGGGAGGGCCTGGAGGGACAGCGGGCTGCGGTCCCTAGCATCGAAGGGCGCCGTCAGGGGAGGGCTGTGGCACCGGTCAGGACTAGAGTCCGTCAGGTGCGTCTGCTCCAGGGCCAGGCGCATGGAACGGAGACCAGGGGAGGCAGTAGGGCCTGACAGGGGTTCTTGGGGGCTGGAGGGCCTGACTCTTGCCTCACACTTGGGGGGTGATGTGGGTGACACCTCCTGCAGGTCGTGGGGCCCGAGAATCGGCCGTGGCCGCCCAAGGGCGTGACTTGTCTTCGTCAATTCCCGACAACTGGCCGTGGCCTGCGCAATGGGGTCAGGACGCCTCTGGTCACTTCCTGAGCGGCAGTGAACCGTCTTCTTCTGCAGGAGGGAGGAGCGGCAGTAGGCCGTCTCAGGGCCAGCGCCTCTAAAGCAGCAGTAGGCCGTCTCCTTCGGCAGGAGGGCAGAGCGGCAGTAGGCCGTCTCAGGGCCAGCGCCTCTAGAGCGGCAGCAGGCCATCTCCTTCGGCAGGAGGGAGGAGCGGCAATCAGCCGTCTCAGGGGCAGTGCCTTCAGAGCGGCAGTAGGCCGTCTCCTTCAGCAGGAGGGAGGAGTGGCAGTAGGCCGTCTCAGGAGCAGCGCCTTCAGAGAGGCAGTAGGCCATTTCCTTCAGCAGGAGGGAGGAGCGGCAGTAGGCCGTCTCAGGGGCAGCGCCTTCAGAGTGGCAGTCGGCCATCTCCTTCGGCAGGGGGGGAGGAGCGGCAGTAGGCCGTCTCCTGCAGAAGCGTAGAGCGGCAGTAGGCCGTCTCAGAAGAAGCACCTTCAGTACGACGCTTGGGCAACCGACGAAGGCGGGAGCGGCAATCGGCCATCTCTAGAGGGGCGCTGTCAGAAGCTGAAATCTCAGCTCCACCCTGGGCTGACTTGGTGACTCCACTCCTCGAAGGTCGTGTCTTTTCCCTGCTGGGATGGCGGTGGGGCGGCTGGGTGTTATAGGGGTGCACAGCCTGTGATGACTTGTGTAGCTGTTGCCTGGACGTTCGGTGTTCGGCTGCAGCTACTCCGTGGGGTCCGTGTGGGGGTGTAGGTGGTTTCTCGGGGGCACTAAACTCTAAGGGTGTCAGTGTTTCTCGGGGACATTAAACTGTAACTCAAAAGTTTCACTACCCTCCTCTTGGAAAAAGTCACGTCCCCGTGGCTGGAGGTGGTATACGTGGGTGTCATGCGTGGCATATACCGGCTGGAGGTGTTTCACTTGGGCCTGCCATGCAGTGGTGTATCGGTCCTCTTCTTGCTCCGCATCGCAGGTCAGTAAGAGCGTGGAGGTGGTGGAGCAGGGCTGGAGGAGGGTTAGCAGGTGGTGTGGCCCTCAGAGTCAGCTTTTCTTGCCGAGGGTGGGCGTGAGTATGGCTCGTCAGACCTTCATGCTGGCTGGTATTGTTGCTGGTGTGGTAGGGTGCTGTATGCTGGAGACTGAGGGTCGGGGACAGGTTTTGTGCTGTGGTAATGCGGCGTTGAGTCTCTGGGTAATGTGGATGGAGGGGATTTGGGCCTGATGTAGCATGATAGTGTCAAGCTGTGGGGAGGTGGGTGGTGTAGGAGAATGGGTGTATCGGGTGGGTGGGAGTGAGAGGTGGCCTGAGCGGGTGGTGGTGGTTTTGAGGGTGGGGGTGGGTGGGGAAGTGGGTGGGCGTGGTGGGCAGGGTCTGGCAGTGCTAGCTGTCATGTGAGTGGGGTGTGTGGTTGGGGGCGAGGTTGTTGGAGTGGGCATACGCAAGGGTGGTGGGTGGTGGGCAGTGTAAGTGGGTCGGGGTGAGGGTGGGGCAGTGTGGGTGGGACATGTGGGGTTGGGTGGCGAGACCGGGGCGGCAGAGGGGGTGGGGGAGGGTGAGTGGGGGGAGCTTGGTGTTGCGGGTGAGGTGTCAGGTGTGGTGTAGGGGGTGATGGCAGCCGGGGAGGCGGAGGCGGTAGGGGGGGTAGAAGGGGAGGGCAAGGAGGAAATGAATCACTCGTATGTGGAAGTGGAAGCAGGTGCAGGAGCAGGGGGGGGTTTGGGGGTGGGGTGGCTGGGGCGGGCGCGCGGAAAGGGCGCACGTGGCGGTGCCTCGTGAAGCGGGGGGTGAGTTTGTGAGGGGTAGGGAGTTGGATGATAACAACTGTGTCGCCCGGTCAGAAAGGGTTAGTGGCTGTGTTGGGGCCGAGGTCTAAGGTTTTTTTGTAGGTGGTGTAATCGGCCTTTCAATAGGTGCAGCGGGTCCGTAGTGGGAGCACAGGTGGGTGGCTGCAGGTGTTGGTGTAGTGGCAGCAAAAGAGGAGTTTCAGTGAATACACTTTCTTGTGGAGAAACTCTGTCTTCTCGGGGGCAAGAATTCATGCCCCACTGGACGATCTTCACGCGAGCAGGCCAGTCATCATTTTTCGTAGCCTCAATGCGTGTACGCAGCTGGGTCATGAGGGTATGATGGCTACGTTCACACACTGCAATTCCCTGTGGCCAGTACGGAGAGAAGTGGGAGATCTTAAACCCGAAAATTCTGGCTAGCTCCTCCCAGACTTTTTTGGAGAATTCTGGGGCATTATTGAAATGGAAGGCTTGAGGGAGGCCAAAGTACGGGAATACGTGTCGGAGGAGGGCATCAGCGACAGCGATGGCATGATGCTCTTTAGCTGGACAGGCTACTACAAATTTTGAATAGGTGTCTACAAAAGTGATCACATATTTGTATCCAGATCTGGCAGGGAGGGGGCCTACTACATCTATTGCCAGGAACTGCCAGGGCTTATGGGCGGTGATATGACAGGAGGGTCCGGCGGTCCGGGTGACATCTTTCCCCAGGGCGCAGGCGCGGCAAGCTTGAATGATTTTCTTGGCAAAGGTGGAGGGGTTGGGCGCCCAGTAGGTGTCGTTAAACACCTGTAATAATTTCTTGGTGCCCAGGTGGATACCGTTATGGGCATGAAGGTGGCGCAGGGTGTCACGCGCCGTGTTAGGGGTCAGGAGGATATGCCCAGACAAGGTTAGAAGACAATCACCTTGCCGGCAGAGTTTAGGGAAGAGGTGGGCGGGAATACAGGGGGGCCGTTCCTTCAGGTGCCAGAGTTGTAGGAGGTCGGGATCTGGCTGTACCGCGTGGATGGAGAGGCGGGAGAGGGCATCGGCATTAGTGTGGAGTTTCCCGGGCCTGTAGGAGATTTCATACTGAAACTCTTCCAGGGTCTCGCGCCACCTGACGAGTTGTGCGTTGTGCGAGTCAGATTAGCGTAACCACTGAGGTGACTGGTGACCAGTGATAATTGAGACCTAGGTCCCAGAAAGGTAAGCCCTAAAATGCTGGAGGGCCCATATTATGCCGAGGCATTCTCGCTTAGTTGCAGCATAATTTTTCTCAGCCGGATTTAGAGTGTGACTTGCACAGGCGATGATGTGTTCCTGACCAGCTTGTACCTGGGCTAGCACGGCGCCAATAGCGGTGAGGGAAACATTGGTGTAGAGACGAAAGGGGAGGGCATAATCAGGAAATGCCACCTTGGGAGCCGAGACGAGCTTGTCTTTCAGCTGTTGGAAGGCAGCTCACCTTTCTTCAGTCCAGATAAACGGCTCCCCCTTCCAGGTCAGATCGTGAAGAGGCTTTGCAATTTGGGCAAACCCTTTTACGAAGCAACGATAGTAGGACGTGAGCCCTAGGAAAGCATGGATCCCGTGGACGTCCTGTGCCGGCGGTATGTCCGCTATGGCACGGAGTTTGTCAGGATCCGGGGAGATCCCTGCTTGGGATATCACATGCCCCAGGAACGCAACAGTCCTGGTGGCCAGGATGCATTTAGAGGGATGGAGCTTGAGGCCTCCCTGGTGAATCCTAGTAAAGACTCGGCGGAGGCACTGCAAGTGATCGGCCCAGGTCTGGCTGAAAACGATGACATCATCCAGATAGGCCAAACATATTTCCCAAGTGAGGCCGCTCAGAACAGATTCCATTAGCCTGGAGAAAGTGGCAGGGGCATTGCAGAGGCCGAATGGCAGAACATTAAATTAGTAATGCTTGCCATTACCAGTGGAAAAGGCCGTCTTCCCTTGGTGTTCTGGATGGATGGGGACCTGCCAGTATCCAGACTGGAGGTCGAGTGTAGAAAACCAAGACGCCCCATGGAGGGAGTCTAAGGAATCGTCAATTCGCGGGAAGTGGGTGGCATCCTTGATGGTGACGTTGTTCAGTCGGCAGTAGTCATTGCAAAATCACATCGTGCCGTCCTTCTTTTTTAAGAGAACGACGGGGGAGGACCAAGGGCTGGTAGAAAGGGAAATAACGCCTACCTCTATCATTTCGTGTACCTGGCGGTCCTATTCCTCCCTTTGTCAGGGGTTACTTGTAGAGAAGTATATTTTAGACTTGTGGTCGAGCGGCTTTTATATCTTGTAGTAGTTTCCCCACCAGATGTCATGTAGTGACGGGAGAGGTAAAGAATAGTATGGGACTATTTTTATTTGTCTTGGAAATATTAAACAGGTATAATAGTATAAGTCCTGGGTAGCTACCTCCCTGTCTCGCTATCTCTCTCTCTCTCTCTGTTCTAAAGCTAATCTCCGTCTCGACCTCTCTCTAGGGTCGCTTGTCTCCTTCTAAACTCTCTTTCCTAAAATCTCGTGTAGTAGGGTGTGTGTGTCACGTATCTTCCTCATGGCAACAGAACTTTCTCACGAGAGGACTGCTGACAGCTAACTGAATCATCTCCTTACTGGCCGCTGTCGTCAGCTTTCCCCCGTGTAAGGGTTTAGCGCTGCTCGCCGCAAACACAACACCTTCTCATCATTTGACTTCCTGCTTCTATCTGTCTCTCTATCTATCTATTTATCTATCTATCTATTATGTAGTCCTATATTTGCTCGGCCAAATATGAAAATGACGTACCATCGACATTTAATAGTTATAATATATTAATACATACTACATACACATTATAATGAACTTATAAGCTAATTAAGTGAAATACATAATATTGTAAAGTAACATAATTGTATGAATATTGTATACATATATTATGCATAGTAAATAGTGATTATTTAGTAATATTACATTTTAAATAAGTTGAATACATATTGGAATAAATGCATTAAAGTAAATTATTTAACTGTAATACAGTATGTACTTGGGTTATTATAGTGAAATGCATACATGTAAGAATAAAAATAGTTTAAAATTAAGATTATTGTAAGAGTTACTAATATTTCATTTAAAGATAATGGTACTGGTCTGCCATATATGGGTCATTCTTCTTTGTGTTATTATTATTATTATTATTATTATTATTATTATTTTTTTTTATATATATAATTAATACTATATACAAAATATATACACTTCATTCAGGGTGGTTAACTGTGATGTTAACTCTCCCCCCACTAAACAATGACTCCAAATTAGCAATTCTTGCATGCATTCTGTGCATGGCCAACAGCAATACTGCAACCACAATGCAGATAATTATGAAGACAGAAGGTGCTTGGCTATACACATAATATGGGTTGAACATACTCAAACTCAAATCTTCCCAGGGCTTCATTGTTTCATTAATCAGCTGCATAGTTTCAAACTTAGGTGAAGTCAGCTTAATACTTGTGCTCATGTTTAAGTCCATATCAGGCAGTGGGTGGAAATGTTTGTGTGTATGATTGAGGATGGCGTAGTGATTGATGGTGGAAAAAGTAGACATGGATGGTGTAAATACTGCACAGTAGTCTGGTGCTATGTATAATCCTGAGGCTGATGTATGAGATGGTGGTATATCTGGACAGACTATGTAAACTGATGTGTTATGAGGGAAATAAAAAACTGCGAGTGTCCAATGCGTTGATGGTGTACAAGTTTATCTGGAGCAAAAGTGAAGTTGCAATGATGATGAATATTGTTATTGCTGATGATAGCCATTTCACAAGGGACCGTATCAGTAGGCTGAAACGTGAAAATGTACGCAGGACAAAGATGAACAGCATGTAAGGATGTGCGGCACTTTCGCTCAATCGTTGACTCACTTGCGAAAGTGACAGTGTCTCGTCTCTTGGAGACCATGATGAGTTCGGTGTCTGTGTTGATGTTGATGATGACTAAAGTGTTGTTGTTTCTATAGGGGAAGGGGTGTATTTGGTATACTGTGAACAGGTCTTCCGTGATGAATGGTACATGAACTATCACTGATGTTGGTGTTAGTGTTGCTTCCAAGTACGGGTAATATTGCATAAATTCCCTACTGCGGAACAATGGCTTCAATTTATGTGTATGTATGCCTTGACTAACTATCTGACGTAGCTCATGAACTGGGAGTAAGTCATTTGTGATCTTGCCATCACCAGCATTCGAAATTCCTTGCATAAGTGCCCTGAAATGATCTCTAGTGTTCTCTAATTGTAGTAGAATCGTGTCAATATGTTCTGTGATGATGGAGAAGTGCTGGAAAAGGGTAACGTTACCCTCCAAGTTATTTATTTTATCTATACTCTCGAGAGCTACGTTTTCTGCTTGTTTCAGATTTTTCACAATTGTTTTCATTGCTGAGTTCTGTCCTGTGATGAATTTATCTTGGTATGTTAGTACCTGAGCTATCTTATTAAATTTTTTGTTTATTTCTTTAAGGTCATCCCTCTGTAGCCAATCCAAAGATGTTCCCAAGAATTGCGCCGCCCAGATCGAACAAACCGCGCTTTTGGCGAGTACGTGTGATGTTGTTCCTGTCGCTCAGCACCTCTGTTCCAGAAGATGGGAGATCTTGGATCATGACGAGCATAGTTGACTTCGCCTGTTCTAGTTTCCATTTCGCTAACTTCACCATTTCATCCACTTCCTTGGTGATATGTGATTGTGAAACATAATTCCCTATCTTGAAGTCCAGAGTTCGCATCGGCGTCGCAAGTCTTTCTATATAAGTAGGTAAGTCATACAAGTAATCTAGACTTATTTCAGTACTCATGACATCCTTGACGATTGTAGTCGTGGCCGTTGGAGCTATGAGGCATCCTTGTCGTACTATATGCTTGGGGTCTAGGTGCGCATATACTCTTACTATGTATAGGAGAATCCATAGCATAAGTCCCTTCATCGTAACCTACCGAAAAAAAAAATCTATTAATTTCCTATAAAGCTGTGGTTGATGATAGTGATGATGTGCGTTACGGTTGGCTGTTATTTCATTTATAGAAGGAGTTTAAATCGATATTTAATTCTCGTAAATGATGTACTGTAGATTTCATTGGAATAGTTGCACCTATGTTCGATTGTTTGGTATATGACCTTAATTTCTTTTTGTAATCATTGTTGTGTTCTTGCTTGGTTTCTTGAGGTACGTTCACCTGTTCGGTTGCATCCGAGGCTGAATAATTATGTGATAATTCCCTTGAAACTCGTTTTAAATGGTCAATATGAACTTGTTTTTCCTCGCCACTTGAAAGTGACTTAATTAAAACTTTGTTTGCCTTTATGTTAATTACTCTGTATGGGCCCTCAAATTTAGGGGATAATTTATTGTCTCTCGTATGAATGACTCCGTAAACAATGTCTCCTAAGCTGATAGGTGAATCTTTTGCCTTTTTGTTAAATGCCTCCGTCATTTCTTCCTTGGACATCGTTAATTGTTTTTGCACTCTTTTGTGTATGTCCTGGAATTCACGTAAACGGAGTTTAGAGTAATCATCGTAATTGTATATAGGCATGCTGTCACCTTCTAGGAGCTCATATGGTAATTTTTTATCTGTGCCATATATAATGAAATGTGGTGTGTCACCAATGGATTTATTTATAGACCCATTAATGGAGGCCTCTACTCTGGGAATCCAATCATCCCAGCTTGCATAATTTTTCACTGAGAATGTGTCGTAGCACATCTAATACCTTTTATTTTGTCTCTCTACCAACCCATTCGATGCTGGGTGATAGGCCAAAACGTTAACCTTTTTAATGTTGTATTGTTTACATATTTCTTGTAAGATCTCAGAATTAAATTCTCCTCCATTATCACTTATTAATACCTTTGGGGTAGTAAAGCGACATATTACATTATCTGTTATTGCCTTTGCTACTGTCTCTGCTGTCTTATCTCTAATTGGAGCTAAAATGACATAACGGGAAAAATGATCCGTTGCTACGAATAAGTATAGGTTATTATTGTATGATAATGGCATCTTGAGTAAATCAACAGCGACAACGTCCCATGGTTGATGTGGTACTGGGTAATTACCCATCGGTGCAGGTGTGATTGGGTATCCTTTGTGTTTCGCACATGATTCGCATCTGTCTATATGATTGTGTATATCTCTTCGTAATGAAGGCCAGTAATATAACAGCTGGGCTTGGTTGAATGTCTTATCCTTTCCAGGGTGTCCTGCATGTGGGCTGTCGTGTATCATTCGCAATACTTGGGGTATCATGTCATTAGGTACTACCAACTGGTTAGTATTTCTTTGGCGTTTTGGTTGTTTAGAGTTAATTTTGTATAATGTATTATTGACCATTGTGAATTGTTCAAGTGGGACATGCAGTTTGGGTAATTGTATGTCATCTCCACTTTCTAACTTGTATATTACTTTTGACCATACTGGGTCAAGTCTTTGTGCCTTTGCGATATCCTCGTGGTTTGGGATATTTCCTTTGAGATCTAACGCCGCAACCTGAAATGTGTTCGGGTTCCTAGATAATGCGTCCGCTACTATATTCATTTTACCTTGTATATAATGTATTTGTACATTGTAGTTTTCAACTGTACATTTCCATCTTGCTCTCCTCCCAGAAAGGAGTTTTTCTTTAAACATACTCCACCAGTGGTTTATGGTCGGTGAATAAGTGGATTTCGTAACCATATACCAAATCTCGAAACTTTTGTAATGCAAAAATCACTGCAAGTGCCTCTAAGTCTGTAGTGCTATAATTTTTTTCTGCACCTCTTGTTTGTCTGCTGGCAAATGCAATTGGTTGATTCTTTCCTCTTTTATCTTCCTGCATCAGTACAGCCCCTAATCCTTTAACTGATGCGTCTGTACAAATAAGAAATGATTTCGTGTAATCTGGATATGCTAAACAAGGTGCATTCGTTAGTTTAATTTTTAGATTGTTAAATGCCCTTTTTTGTTCTTCTTCCCATTGGAATACAGCATCTTTTTTGAGTAGTTGGAATAGAGGGAAGGCTATATGAGAGAACTGTGGTACGAAGGACCTATAGTACCCAGCCAGACCTAAAATTGTCTAACTTCGTCAGTCGTAGTGGGTTCAGGAAAATCTCTCACTGCCTGTATTTTGTCATCAGTGGTGTGAATACCATCAGAGCTTAATTTGTGGCCTAAGAAATTTATTTCCTTAAAGCAAAATTTGCATTTAGAAAGTTTAATTTTTAATCCAGCATCACTAAGCTTTTTGTAAGAGTAAGTCTAATTTCCTGAGATGATCCTTAATATTCTTCGTTGCGATAATAATATCGTCAAGATAAACAAATATTCCTTGTCCTAAAATTCCGGACAATACGTAATTCATAAGACGCTGGAACGTACCAGGGGCTGTCCTCAGTCCCATTGGCATTCTTGTATATTGATAATGGCCTCTGTTTGTTGAAAAGGCAGTGTATTTACGTGACTCCTGAGATACCGGAATCTGATAGTATCCGTTTAGGAGATCGATGGTCGAGAATATATTATTCTCAGGACCAATATTCTGTAGAACATCACTTAGCAATGGCATGGGAAATCTGTCTGGGATGGTGTGATTATTTAGTTTACGGTAATCTACTACCGCACGCATTTCTCCATTTCTCTTGGGCACAAAGAAAAGGGGAGCGTTCCACGGAGAAACTGAAGGCTCAATAATTCCAAGCTTTAACATTTCATCGACATACTGATTTGCAAGTGTACGTTGGGAGTGTGGTATGCGATAAGCTGGTACGAAAATTGGTGGTGTTTCTGGGTGCACATTAATCATGTGATTAATCAAGTTAGTACACCCTAATTCGTTCTCCGGGCAAGGCTACGGTGTCCCTGTGTGTTTCCAGCAGGGTTAACAAATCATTTTCTTCGTCAAATTCACCTGAGTGAATTAAATTCTCTTTTATTCTTTCTCTATCCGTAGATTTTATCTCACTTGTTACTCCACCAATATTTATTTCCTTCACAGGGGCTAAACATTTTTCAATATTAACTATGCAAGTTCCCTTCTTCAACTGAACTTCCCCATTCATGTGATTAATAATGAATATCTGAGTTAGCCCTTCGTCGTTCGTATGACATAATGCGTTTTCTACTGACAATCCTTTTACTTTACATAATTCTTCCAAGACAAGAACAGTACTATTCCGTAATTTGCTCTTTATGGTAACCTTCATGTATGAATTAGGTGGTATAACCAAATCATTAGTGAGATGGGCTGGAAAAATTGATAAATCAGTACTGTTAGCTGGGTCACTAATTCTGGAGGATGGGGTTGCTGGTGTAAGTGGATCTATACACTCATCTGTTTGTGTATGTTTGTTTAAGCCTTTAATATTACCAATTCTTTTTTGCTCTCTTCTACCAATCGGTGAGGGCTCTGAAAGTATTTCCTCTATAAATTCATTATCAAAGTCTATTCCATTCATTTGTGGGAGTATAGCTATGTTCTCAGTTCTCATGGATCTTAAGCCCAGTAACATATGAGCTTTAATTGCTAAGTTTTCAACGATATAGAACAATGCAGAGAATGGTCTTGTAGTTTCTGTGAAACTGAGATTTAATCTTATCATACCTTTTACTGTAATCTCTTGACCATCTACTGTGTTTAATTCTAAATCAGCTTCATCCAGAAAAGTTACTTTCTTTTTATTTTTAAGAATTCTATTTAGTTCTTCATGTGTTATTAAGTTCACTGGAGAGCCTGTATCTAAAAATAAGGAAACGTTTTGATCCTCACATACAGCTGGTATCAAGATACACTCATTTCCCAACATGCCTCCTATGTGAAGTTTAACCTTGTTTCTTTTTTATGTTTGTTCGTTTTTTTGTCATGACTTGGTCTTCCCCCGATTTGAACATAGACACAATTTTTTCTACTGTTTTGCAATCACTAGTCCAGTGCCCTTGGTATCTATGATGCCTACAGTAAGGACCAAACCCTTGTGTCTTTTGATTATCCTCTTTTGCCTTGATAAAGCATTCATACCTTGTGTGTCCTGGTTTTGCACAGTAATGACACAGAATGGACCTATCCCTTGACTGTGACCTACGAGGTGATTTCCCATAAAAAGTGTTGTTTATAGCGCGAGACCTGCTCGGGCTGCGCGAAAACTTATGAAACTGCCTGTAGGAAGGCGTGTGGGAACGAGGTCTAGGCGTCTTTGTCTGTTTGGACTGCCTCATTTCAGGTCGCGATCGATTTTGTTCTCTGTTTGGGGTCGGTGTTGATGTTTTCACAGCTGATACTGTCTCAGGTACCCTGATTCTACCAGAATGTGCATGTGTGTCGACCACACCTGCTTTACTGCACTGCATCTCTACCTCGTTCATTAAGTCTAGTAAGCACATTCCAGGGATGTACGCGATTGTTTTGGCGATCTTAAGGGTTCTATCAGGTAATTTACACAAGGCAGCTACATAACCAATGATGTCCACGACGAGGTCTGGGGACATCTTTCCATCATCTGTGATCCACTTAGAATTCTCCAGAGTAGCTAATAGGGTTCTCTTGATTGTGGAGACATCAGCAGTTATTTCACTGAGCACATGGTTTGTAGTGTGCTCCCTTACAAGATCTACAATTTTATGTAATTCTGGAATTATACCTGGCAAGAAGTTCATACCTCCAGAAAATTTCTTCAGAAATTCAGTTTTAAATTCATCATATGTCCTAGCACGATGTAGCTTATCGGAGCTCAATAAATTGCTTGCTGGACATCTTTCCTGGCTTATGCAAGATGAAAAAATAGCAATTTTCTCTTGTTCATCTAGTATGTGGCGCTTGATGAACATTTGTTCGCACTGACTGATTAATGAAATGACATCAAAACGATCCTTGTCTGTGACAGAGAATATTTGTGAAGTATTATACTCGTGATACACAAAAACGTGAGGTGTGGTTTTTAGATCAGCAGTATTTGTTTCTTGATTCATATTTAATGATTGCCCTGTTAATTCAACTTGTACGAGTTTATCGTTATGTGAGGGAATGGTAGAATATGTATGACCGGACCGGTGAACCCTGTTAAGTATATTGGCATACGTATTTAAGGCAGCTGCGAAGTCGATACTCTCAACATCTGAAGGGGTTTCCCACTCATCATCCGAAACTCCCGTATTTGTTTCCTTATCTATAACGTGTGGTGTGGGTTGTACAATGGGTGGGCTGTCTCTTAATTGTGAGTCTGATGTTGTGGCAATTTGTGTGTCATCTGGTATTAACGTGGGTGGTTGCGAAAATATTCCTGTCATTAAGATATGATGTTATGAAATACGCCTCTTGTTTATTTATGTCCTAGCAAACTAGATGATTAAATAAGTTGAATATAGCTAATTTTAGCACTGAGAAGAAATGAGCAAGTATAATTTTACCCACTTGATACAGATCGTAGAGGTGTGTCGATACAAAAGTCGATCTCGGAAGAAAATACAGGTTTGATTGAAGATCTCTTGATAATTCTAGTGGTGTGTTGATGGACGATATTACTCAGGAAACTCCATGGCCTGGTATTTGTAGTGGTTAACGGCTGTCCCAGGCAAACCTCAACATAGAACGTCGAATTTCCAACTTAACTGTGAAAATAAGTGAATATGAGTAGGAGCTATGTGAATAATGAGTAATGAGTAGTGGGTGAGAAGTGCCTGGTGTCCGTCACACGTTGCTTGGCATGGCAGACTCGCGTTGTGATGTCATCTCAGCACATGGTGACGTCGGCTTCCCACACTGGTAGCTGTGGTGAGTGAATGAGTAGCGATGAGTAACTTGAGTGAAGACGAGTGAGTAAGATGAGTTGTAAATCGTGTCTCACTCTTCGTTTGTTTGTTCCCTTTATTCTATGTGGAAGTTTTCTCTGTCCTTTTCTCTAGTGATTTATTCGGTGTGGGATGAAGACCGCCGCTACTTGTAGGTGCGTGTAGAAGATTATACAGACGACGTAGAGTTGTTAATTGTAGTTGATTGTAGATGGCTGTAGTTGATTGTAGATGGCTGTAGACTTGTAGAACTGGAGCTAACCTTGTAGTCTCGGTTGCTTTTGTAGAAATTTGCTTTTAATTCGGAGACGATGTCCGCAGATTTGCTGGTTTGTCGTTAAGCTACTTGCAAGGCGTCGAGTGATCTCTTGACCTCTGCATCAGCGTAATGATCTGGGAGACGGAGGGGGCAGGAGCTGATATTGTTGGTTGTTGTCAATCTTGATATTTTGTAGGAATTTAATGTTGATTCGTAGACGAGGTTCGTATCCCACCGCTGCCACCAAATGTCATAAGGACTTTGTAGTTACTTGTAGAGAAGTATATTTTAGACTTGTGGTCGAGCGGCTTTTATATCTTGTAGTAGTTTCCCCACCAGATGTCATGTAGTGACGGGAGAGGTAAAGAATAGTATGGGACTATTTTTATTTGTCTTGGAAATATTAAACAGGTATAATAGTATAAGTCCTGGGTAGCTACCTCCCTGTCTCGCTATCTCTTTCTCTCTCTGTTCTAAAGCTAATCTCCGTCTCGACCTCTCTCTAGGGTCGCTTGTCTCCTTCTAAACTCTCTTTCCTAAAATCTCGTGTAGTAGGGTGTGTGTGTCACGTATCTTCCTCATGGCAACAGAACTTTCTCACGAGAGGACTGCTGACAGCTAACTGAATCATCTCCTTACTGGCCGCTGTCGTCAGCTTTCCCCCGTGTAAGGGTTTAGCGCTGCTCGCTTCTCGCAAACACAACACCTTCTCATCATTTGACTTCCTGCTTCTATCTGTCTCTCTATCTATCTATTTATCTATCTATCTATTATGTAGTCCTATAGTCTGATAGGTGGGCCTGTCCTATGAATTTCATGGATCAGGTACATGGTATGCCCTATGTCTGCTGGTCGGGTAGCAAACAGGTCCTGGAAATCTAGAAGAAGGTGACGTAGGGTGTCTGACTGTTGGGCAGAGGGATGGTCGGGAATGGGGGGTAGGGGGTCGGGGAAGTGGGAGGAGGGTGGGGAACAGGGTTCAGCTTCTTCCATCTCTCCAATAACGAGCCCTTTGGGGAGGGTCATGGGGGAAGGGGCGAGGTTGGCTATGCGGATGGCGGTGTGGTGCAGAGGGAGGAAAGTGGGAAATAAGAGGCAGGCAGAAAGGGACCCAGGTGGGAGAAGGGGGGAGAACAAGACAGAGAGGCAGGAGGGCCGGTTAAGAGGCACCCAGGCCTCGTGGTGAGAGGGAATGGTAACAGCGGCGGAGACAGTAGCGTTGAAGGAAGGGGGAGGGGTTGCGTGAGGGAGGGTCACTGGAGGAAAAGGGGGAGAGGGCGGAGGAGGGGGAGGAGGGGAATACGGGTCAGGGGAAGGGGGCAAATCTTCCGGCCGTGGCTGTGGCATGCAAGTGCAGACAGCCTGAGTGGGGTGAGATGGAGGGTGGAACTGGAGCTGCCAGTAACGACAGTCGATCGTAACTCTGAGTTTTTGGAGCAAATCTAGTCCCAAGTACCCGTCGTAGCTCCGGCAGGAGGAGTCGAAAATAATAAATTTGTGTTGGGTGGACATTGGCTGGTGAGTGTCGACCCGTAGGGCCCGAGTTTCCCCACTGATGGGCAGGAGGCCATCCCCCAAGTCCATAAAGTGAGTGGCGGTGGAGCAGAGTGGGCCAAAGGTCGATTTGTGATGGGAGAAATAGTGGCTGTAAAGGCAGGATCTGGCAGCTCCCGTATCGACTAGCAGTCTGGCCTTCACGCAGTTTAATTTTATCTTGTGGTACACTAGGGGGCGATACTGAGGGGTAATGGCCCTTGCCACAGTGGGTTGGTGGGGGGGCGGGCCTAAAACTCCATCTGTCTAAGGCTTTCATTCTCCTGTTCCTGCTCCTGTTCTCCCGGTGGGGGCTCGTCCGGGGGCGCCAGTTCGTCCTCGGGGGCTTCGCCTTCTAAGGAGGATACCTTGCATGAACCCGGGGCCGTGGTTCTGCGGAGGGTAGCTTTAAGTTGATCCTGTATGTCATGTACTGGACTGTGGGAGCTGCGGGCGGTGAATTCCAACGGATTCACCAAGATTAGGCTCGGGATTTCTTGCGGGGCGGGGCGCTGGCGGGAGGGGTGTCCCCTAGGTGGGCTGGGTGCCGGGGTAGGGCTGGTGCGAGGCAGAGGTGGACGTGGTATGGTTGGGGGAGCTGGGAGTTGAGTGGGAAATTTCTTTACCACGTTTATTTGTTAGGTAGTAGGGCAGGTGGTCAGGAGGCGCTGTATGAGCTGGACATCTCTATCCATGTCCCCAGTTGGGTCATGGATAGTGAAGTGTTGTTTGACAACAATCGGAAGCACTCTAAGCAGAATGTTAAATGTATGCTGATCCCGGGTTTCTTCGTCAACCTCCGGGTATGCAGCAGTAACTAGGCATCTAGCCTGTATCAGGGTATTATCCAAATCCCCTTCGAATGAGAAGCTATCCAGTTGGGATAGAGCCACCACTCTCCCTAATGATGGGGTGATGGCTTGAATCACGAACTTTGTGAAGTTCAGCCAAGTGAGCTCCAGGGTGATTTTTGGTGCTACGAAGTATGCTCACGCTGCTTTGCCCAATAGTGGAAGTGTGACGGCAATTCTTGGTTGGTCATTTTCAAAGCAAATATCCAGTAAGGGCTTGATTATTGCCAGATACGTGTGTATATCGTACTGGTCGGGGTCAAACTTGGGTAATTGTACATGTGGTTTAATTGCCATCTTGTCAAACATTTCCTTGCTACCTCTCTTCTGCCTTAGGGTCAAGAACCACCGTTGGCCACCAGTGTAATGCTAGGTGAAAAAGGCCCGACTTCTCGGTCCTAAAACACCTAACATGTAGCGGGGTTCCCTTTCAAGACCGGGGCGTGGTGCAATAAAGAGAGGTAGGGCACAAAAACTCCAGGCAATAACCTTTACACGTATATTACCACAGTCAGACACAGGACAAATTCAGCAGATAGTAGTGTTGCAGATTTACTACTTCCTGATAGTACAAGGGTTTTGGCAATTGACTATATTAATTCAAGTTATTATATTCACACGGGCTGTTGGGGAGGAGATTCCTGAAGGGAGGCCTGGACAAGGAAGGGGGGGGGGACACACTGGGAGTTTACACTCGTTGTAATAATATTTGTACAGGAGTATTCTAAACACTTCCTCTTCACTGTTCCCTCACAATAAATGATATTTACCAGTTTCTCAAAGGGATGAATTGTAGGGTAACACTCTGGCTGTTTTCTATAAGGGCGTCACTCATGATTTTACTATAGTCTCTGTATCCGCCCGTTAATATTTGCCCGTGATCTCACTCGTCCGACATCACTTATTCCCAGTCACTATATCACTTGTCTGAGGGCACTGTCTACTTAACCTATGTCACTTCACTTGTACTGAGGGCAACACATTACACAGTTCACTTATCTGTGGTGGGTGACAGGGCGATACGCCGGCGTGAATTAGGCTGGGGAGAGGGCACCATCAAGAGAGGGGGCAATGAGAGGGCACGGGACTGTGCGCAGGGGTGTCCTCTCACATCCGGGACTGCAGGGGGCGGAAGAGCGGTCGGCGGTTGACTGGGCTCAGGAGTTTGGCCCTCAAGACTGGGGCCGAATAACTCCCGGAACCGCTGGTGTAGGTCCCGGCCTGAGGTGGAGGCCTTAGACCGTCAAGGGGCGTGGAGAGGTCGCGCCCTGGCGTCCTGGAGAGGGCCTGGAGGGACAGCGGGCTGCGGTCCCTAGCATCGAAGGGCGCCATCAGGAGAGGGCTGCAGCACTGGTCTGGACTAGGGTCCATCAGGTGCATCTGCTCCAGGGTCAGGCGCAGGGAACAGAGACCAGGGGAGGCCATAGGGCCTGACAGGGGTTCTCGGGGGCTGGAGGGCCCTACTCTCGCCTCGCACTGGGGCAGTGATGTAGGTGACACCTCCTGCAGGTCGTAGGGCCCGGCAATCGGCCGTGGCTGCCCAAGGGCGCAACTAGTTTGCGTCGAGGCCCGGCAACTGGCCGTAGCCTGCACAAGGGGGTCAGGACGCCTCTGGTCCCTTCCTGAGCGGCAGTGAACCGTCTTCTTCTGCAGGAGGGAGGAGCAGCAGTAGGCCATCTCAGGGGCAGCGCCTCTAGAGCGGCAGAAGGCCGTCTCAGGGGCAGCACCTCTAGAGCGGCAGTAGGCGGTCTCCTTCGGCAGGAGGGCAGAGTGGCAGTAGGCCGTCTCTGGGGCGGCGGCTCTAGAGCGGCAGTAGACCATCTCCTTCAACAGGAGGGAGGAGTGGCAACCTGCCATCTCCTGCGGCAGGAGGGAGGAGCGGCAGTAGGCTGTCTCCTTCGGCAGGAGGGAGGAGCGGCAGTAGGCTATCTCAGGGGCAGTGCCTCTAGTGCGGCAGTAGACCATCTCCTTCAACAGGAGGGAGGAGCGGTAGTCTGCCATCTCCTTCGGCAGGGGGGAGGAGCGGCAGTAGGCCGTCTCCTGCAGAAGAGTAGAGCGGCAGTAGGCCGTCTCAGAAGAAGCACCTTCAGTACGATGCTTGGCCGACCGACGAAGGTGGGAGCGGCAATCGACCGTCCCCAGAGGGGCGCTGTCAGGAGCTGAAATCTCAGCTCCACCCCGGGCTGACTTGGCGACCCAACTCCTCGAAGGTCGTGTCTTTTCCCTGCTGGGATGGCGGTGGGGTGGCTGGGTGTTATAGGGGCGCACGGCCCAGGCTGACTTGTGTTGCTGTTGCCTGGACGTTCAGTGTTCGGCTGCAGCTACTCCGTGGGGTCCGCGTGGGGGTGTTGGTGGTTTCTCGGGGGCACTAAACTCTAAGGGTGTCGGTGGTTTCTCGGGGGCACTAAACTCTAAAGGTGTTGGTGGTTTCTCGGGGGCACTAAACTCTAAGGGTGTCGGTGGTTTCTCGGGGGCACTAAACTCTAAGGGTGTCGGTGGTTTCTCGGGGGCACTAAACTCTAACTCACGCATTTCAATTTTCTTTCTTTGGGGGTTTAATTTTAAGATATTCATCATGAGTTGAAAGAATCCTTTGATTATTATTGCAGTTATGTAAATGTGGAATGTTACCTGCTGTCATGGAAAATAATAAACCGTGTGTGTGTGTGTGTGTGTGTGTGTGTGTGTGTGTGTGTGTTTAAATCCAGGAGAGTGGCTACTGATATTGGAATATTTTTCCTAAAGTATATCTGTCTTTAATCTCATATTTGCATTAAGTTCATTGTCTGGTATATACCTGGCTGTGATGCGGATATGGGTGTTATGTTTAGATAATCGGTGTCCTGCAGGACAATTAATGATTAAAAAAAAAATCATCAGTTGCAATAAAAAATCATTCAAGTAAGCTAATTTTTTCGCAAGTCAGGGAATTTGAAGATATTATTTTGCTCTAATATTCACAATAATATAAAGAGTTTGTGACCTGTATAAGTGAATATAAGGTAGGAATATAAACAGTTTCATACCAGGTGTGATTCAGGAAGCTTGTAGTGGTTTTTACAGGTAGTGAGACTGATAAGACTGAGTGAGCAGCCATAGACCATCAGGCCTTGTGGACTCTACACCCTGACCCGCTCCAACCTCCTCCCGGTAAGATGCTGTATATACATTTACTTACTTAGTATGCCTCTCTCACCTATGATGTATGAGACACTAAGTGCTTGGTCTGTCCATCCGTGTGTGCGTGGCTTCGTGCTTCCGCATGGTTCTTGTGGGTGCGATTTATTATAAACCCATTGACAGATTTCCGCCAATCTTTTGTCAGTGGTGCAGTATGAGCCGATGATAAATTGATTAAGTGAGTTACGTCAAGGGGTCATAGGTCAAGGTCATACGGGGTCGACTTAGTATATCCTTCTGGGCGTGAAATCACCTGAACCCCTCCGCTGATTTCGACCAAATTTTTGTTAGTGATACAATATAAATGAACGATTAACTGATTGGATCAGCAAGTTAAAGGGGTCAAAGGTCAAGTTGATTTGGAGTTACGTGGGTCCTGGCATCCATAACATTTTTTGTGGGCACGATATCTCCTGAATCCCATCAACCCACCAAACTTTTCTCAGTGATGCAGTATGAGGGATAATGAACAAATTAGGTCAGCTAGGTCAGAGATCAAAGGTCGAGGTCATATGGGGTCGATTTACTTTATCATTTCGGGCACGATATCTACGGAACCTCATTGACAGATTCGACTAAACGTCTGTCAGTGATTCAGTATGAAGGGACGATAAACTGGTTAGGTCAGCAAGGTCAAGAGATCAAAGGTCGAGGTCATACGGGTGTGGTAACGATATCTCTTGAACACCTCGACAATTTCGATAAAACTTGTGTCACTCATACAGTATGAAGAGCCAATGAGCTGACCAGGTCAGCAAGGTCAAGAAGTCAAAGATGAAGGTTATATGGGACTGACCTAGTTTATCTATAGTTTCATTTCAACCCACAATGACCCATGTCATGGACGTTGTATGGCGAGTCCGTGTGCAAGGCTTGGCAGAGGCATACCATGTGACGCTTTGCATCGACAACTCGGGGCCAGAGTTCTCGGGGTTTCATTACTTATTTATTTATCAAACTGAACTGAACGATGCAATACATCAAAGAATATGAATGAGAATACTCCAGCTTCTGTTTCCCATACTCTTTAACTTGGCTTTACATTAATTGCAATAAATATATTGTTATGAAGGGGGATTTGCCAGTTAGGTAGTCTCGTACTTTCGAGACGTTTCTGGTACCGTAAGTTTCGGTAGGAGTCGTCAGAGTTGCCAGTTTGCCTGGTGTTTGTGAGCGTAGTTATTTCGTAAGTTAAACATTCATTTATTTTTCTGCTCTTTTTCTTTATAATGTTTTATTTAAGCAATTGCTTGTTAAATTATTTAATTTAAGTTCGTATGGTTAATGATTTAGAGTGTTATGTAATGTAAGACAACTCTAGAATGTTTTGATGTCTCGTAGTTGGTAACTGTTGTTGCTAGGGGCTGATGCAAGACAGTATGTCCTAGAATGTTGGAGAAGTGGACGTTTCTAGAACAATGCAAGCTTATAAGGATGGGGAAGAGATTAGTTAGTGAGTCAGTCAGTTTGGAGTTTAGTCGGTTTTCAAGTCAGTTTGAGTGAAGTGTCAGTGAAGACTATTTTTGGTACTTGTGAAAACAGTGGCAAACAGTGACGGGTTATTGAAGTTTGTATATCAGTGGAACTTGAGAAGGCAGTGAAGTGTATGAAGTGTAATTACTGTCAGTGAAGATTATTTTCAGTACTTGTGTAATAAGTGAAGTGTTAGCAAGCATTAAGTGTACTAACTGTGAAGTGTTGTTAAACATTAAGTGTAACTGCAATCTATAAAGTGTGTATAGCTCCAGTGCTTGTGAGAACAGTGAAGTTGAAAAGCATTAAGTGGAATTATTTGGAAAATAAAGACAGTGAACTTTAAGACGCTAGTGTTTATTTTCGCCTCAGCTGATCTTGTGTACTGCACACCTAAAGGCTGACCATAAGAAGAACAACTCACTGGGCAACGTCCTTCCTGTACTGTACTACTGCTGTTGGAGCCTGTGGCAGTGTGGGGACTGGAACGTAACAATATGTTGTATTCAAAATGTTCAGAGCAAAATCACCCAAAATCCTAAACTGCCGCTTCAGTAGATTTGGTTCTAGTGATTATGACCATTGACTCATGATCTGTATATCACCTGACCTCGATATTGTTAATTGCTACCAATAGGGGGGGGGTGAAATTAGGACTATACTCAAAGAGCTGATATTTGGAGCCCGAAGATATGGACAGACAGATACAGCGACAGACACTGGCAGACACTGCCAAAAACATTACCTTCCCAGTTCGCACACGATAAAAATCTAGTTTGAATATTTTGTAATTTTTCACACTCTAATAAGCCCAATCAAATGTCCTTATTATATTTCTTGAGTTACAGATCTTTGGTTGTATGGATTCTGGTTTGACAGAACTAAAATATTGTTGTCTACGATAACTTATACACAGACATACACGTTATTAATGTCTTTACAGTTGGCAATTGCCGTCACGACACATCTGGTGGTGCTGCTCCAGTTCTACTTCCAAGGCATAAGCAACATGGTTCTTCCATCTGCAAATTCCACCCAACACATGTAATGTTTTCTGATGTGCACCAAAGATCACAAATGCTGATGTGTCCTGTGTGCAAAGGTCAAGACTCATGTTGGGTGCCTCTCAAGACTTACAATTATCACAATACGCTTAACAGGACTAAAGGAGGACACGTTAACCCTTCGATTCTGAGACGTCTGGCCGAAGGTGAATATCGTCCAGCTTCAGCCAGGAACGAAATAAGGAAACCACTGTTAGTCCCGTATTCCCGTTGGTTAAGGAACTTCCCTAGCAACGCTTCCTTAGCGATTTATTTTGCCGAGTACCTATCAATATCCTATTATTTTCTTCTATCCTTTTAATGTCAAGATAGACTGCATGATTTGCACACAAGAACATCGTAGCCGAGCTGAATCAGAAATAAACCGGTAAGGAAGAAGTAATAGTAAGCTTCCTACCCGCACGAAAATACCGTCCATAGTCTGAATAGATTACCTTTAAGCTCTTCTTTCCCAAATATTATTTATGGTTAAAAGCTATCGTTCTGGGTATCAAACTTTTAATTTTATGATGTCTGTCGGCTAAAGGTGGTACATGAAAAACAAAAATATGCCATAAATTTAGAAAAAAAAAATTATTGATCTTCTTTCCCTCCTTCGTCATGTAGCTGTTAAGAAAAGATGAAGAATTCGACGAGATGACCCGTTATATTTCCCGACACTGAACAAATACAGGTGTCATATTCTGGTAACTTGAAACCAAAATTATGCTAGAACGAGAAATCCAATCAATGTACAGTCACCCACAAAATTCGTGTCCATTTCTCGAACCCCGTAAATGTGTAAGCAGGTTTGTCGAAGCTGCAGGGAGACTCACACTTATCTGGGAACAGTGTCAGTGGGGGTTGCGGGTACTGGGGATGGAAGGGGTGGTGCGGTGGTGGACGAGTTGTATGCTGCAGTCGTCATGTCATTGTGTAGGTTTTCCTGCTCTTGGTTTTGGCTATTTTATGCAAATTGTTATGCAGCGTATTCTGCGCCCAACTTCTTGGGTTCAGATACGGTGCGGGCCTTGGGTTCTTTATTCTGGACCGGGCTAGAGTTTATGAATAAGGGATATGGCTCAAACCCAGGCTAACATGATACGCACGTATATTACCTTACAAACAGAGTACACCTGTTCACACACAAGCACATGGACAATCCTATATAAAATACAAGTACACTATATGACAGTACGATATAAAACACACTTACACTATACATTACAATACAAGACACACAGGTGGCCTGAACACGATATGACAAGCGACACTATAATATATATTGTTACGTCCCAGTCCCCCACTGTCACAGGCTCCAACAGCAGTAGTACAGTACAGGAAGGACGTTGCCCAGTGAGTTGTTCTTCCTATGGTCAGCCTTAGGTGTACAGTATACAAGATCAGCAGAGGCGAAAATAAACACTGGCTCCTTAAAGTTCACTGTCTTTATTATCCAAGTAATGCCACTTAATGCTTTCCAACTTCTCTTCACTGTTCTCACAAGCACTGGAGCTATACACACTTTGCTGATTGCAATTACACTTAATGCTTAACAAAACTTCACTGTTAGTGCACTTAATACTTGCCAAGACTTATTAGACAATTACCAAAAATAATCTTCACTGATAGTAATTACACTTAATGTTTGACACATCACTGTTTTCTCAAGTTCCAATCATATACAAACTTCATTAACTCGTCACTGTTTGCCACTGTTTTTACAAATTCCAAAGTATACAATCTTCAGTGACACTGCACTGACACTGCGCTACACCGACACCGACTGCACTTCACACAAACTGACCTGAAACCCAACTGAACTCCAAACCGACTGACTAACTAAGCTCTTCCCCATCCTTATATAAACTTGCATTACTCTCGAAACGTCGTGTTTACTCTCGACGGGCAACAGTTGCCAACTCGGAAACAGCCCAAAACATGCCAGTGTTGTCTTACATTATATAACGCTCTAAATCATTTACCATACGAACTTAAATTACATAATTCAACAAGCAGTCACTTAAATAAAGCATTATAGAGAAAAAGAGCACAAAAAATAATGCATAACTTACAAAATAACTAAGCTCACAAACAGCAGACAAACTGGCAACTCTGACTTGTACCGATACTTACGGTACCAGAAACATCTCGAAGGTACGAGACTACCTAACTGGCAAATCTCCCTTCATAACACTACCCCCTCCCTAGTTCTTTGTCGTCCTGACAAAACTAAACAGCACTGTATATACGGACACAAACCTTAATCTTAATGGAACATCTAACAATACACAAAATAATCCTTCAACTTATCAGGTCTTCTTTTATGCCACTTCCGACGATATCCTTGCTCCTCCACACAGTCCACTCCTCCAGGAAGGTCTTTTCCTCTTCTTGATTCTCTTCTTCTCCTGGGGAACTGTCACCCTCCTCTTGAACTTCAGCTCCTTGGTCCTCCTCAACATCCTCGGCTGCGGTTGAGCACGATTCCTCGGAGACGTCCCAGCTGAACTGTCTTGGCCCATTGTACTGCCACAGACGGTTCACGTGTACCACCTTTGGGCGAGGCTTCCTGCCTCCCGAATCCGATATGTTACGTCTGATAGGCGGTCCAACACAGTGCAAGGTCCATCCCATGGGCTCTGCAGCTTCGGTGACTGTCCATTCTTAAGCTAAGGATTGTATAACCAGACTTGGTCACCATCCTTGAAGCTCACTTCACTTGCCTTGGCATCATACTTGCACTTCATCACTTCTCCTGAAAACTTGAGGGCTCCTCGCACTTGATGATGTACCTCAGCCAGCTTTTCCTGAAGGTGCTTTGCATAGCCGGTGGTGTCTGTAGGCAGCTTTCCACCAGATGGTCTTCCCATTAACAAGTCGATGGGTGAATGTAACTCGTGGCCCAATATCAGTTTTGCAGGAGTGTAGCCAGTAGACTTGTGGGATGCAAACCAATATGCCATTAGGAAAGCAGGTAATTTCTGGTCCCAGTCAGTTTGTCCATCAATGCAGTACTTGGCCAGTTCTTGCCCCAGGTTCCAGTTGAATTTCTCCACCATACCATCTGACTGTGGCCTTAGGGGGGTCGTCCTGGTCTTCTTGATCCCCAGTAACTTGCAGCACTCACAGAACACAGCAGACTCGAAGTTTCTACCCTGGTCTGAATGTAGCTCTTGTGGCATCCCAAAACAACAGAAAAACTGATCAACCAACACTTGAGCAACAGTCACAGCCTCTTGATCAGGGATGGCATAGGGTTCTGGCCAGTTTGTGAAGTAGTCCATGGTGACACATATATACCAGTTTCCTCTCTCAGTGAGTGGCAAAGATCCAGCAATGTCCACCGTGACTCTTTCCATTGTTGCACCCACTTGGTACAGCTGGAGAGGGGCGCAACCATGTGTCTTGGGTCCCTTCTTGGCACAGCACACATCACAGGCCCGACACCACTCTTCAACATCCTGACGCATGCCAATCCAGTAGAACGTCTGTCGCAACCGGCTTAAAGTTTTCTTCACTCCCAGGTACCCACTAGTGATCTGGTTAAGGGACTCATCCAAGATCTCGGACCTCATCTTCTTCGGAACCACCAGTTGCCAATACTTGTTGAGGCCATCGGCTGTCTCCCACTGACGGTCCAGTAGTCCGTTGGTCAAGCGAAGAAGGTCCCACTGACTCCAGTAGCTCTTGGTTGCAGGGCTTAACCTGGAAACTTCTCCCCACGATTTTTTTTTTTTTTTTTTTTTGATAATGAATGAAGGAGGGAAAAACAATGTAAAAAAAGTAAGTCCATGTGCCTAAAGGCATCCTCCATTCATAAAATACTTATAACAATTGGATTTAAAATTGAGAGGATTCAATGTACGTGGGAAGCAACTCCCAGGAAGTGAATTCCAGAGAGTAGTAGTTCTGGGGATAAATGAATTTTGATAAGCAGAGGTTCTGTATTGTGGGGGAGAGAATGTGAGTTCATGGGTGCTCCCAGCTGCCCGAGTATTTCGGGAGAAAATGTGAAGGGGAGGCACAATTGAAGCCAGTTCGTTAGAGCACTTACAGTAAAAATATCGATAAAATAGTGCTAAAGAAGCAACATCTCTATGTACTGATAACGGAGGAAGGTCCTGCGTTATGGCAGGATTATTGATTAACCTAATGGCTTTATTTTTAATTTTGTCCAACTGCCTCAATGCAAACGCTTCACATCCACTCCACAGTGGTGAACAGTATTCGATCTGAGAACGCACATGACTTTCGTATATTGTGGCCATCTGCTTGTCAGTGAAGAACTCACGAACTCTGTACATAAGTCCCAGTTTTTTAGAATCATTTTTAGCAAGGGATTTAACATAAGCTGTCCAGCTTAGGTTGGGGTTTAGAGTAACACCTAGGATATCAATTGTAGTGGATATGGGAACACTGACATCATTTAAAATTATGTGAGAGTCTGAGGAATTCTTTCTATTGGAGAAATTAATGTATTTAGTTTTCTGAGCATTAAATGAGACCAGATTTTTTTGTTCCCATTGATGAATTTTAGAAAGGTCCTGGTTCAGAGAAATTGCTGTGTTTATTTGGGAATTTAATATATAAAATTGTGTAAAGGAGGTACTAAATGTGAAAGAACTATGAAGGGTCGAGTCATCAGCATAAGAGTGTATTGAGTTGTGCGTGACAGAAAGGTCATTTATTTAATGAGAAAGAGAGTTGGCGCCAAAACTGATCCCTGAGGTACGCCAGCATTTATGGAATGAAACTGAGAATAAATTCCATCTACCATGACCCGTATTTTTCTACTATGAATACGATGGTCGCACTGCACTCCGCCGCAGCCAATCAAGCACCGGTTGCAAATCTGCATCCTCCATCTGCATTCTCCCCAGGTCTTCATCATCTGATGCCGACCCCATCACTACAGTACAGCAGCATTTCCTATGATTCCCATTCCTACTACACTGCATGTCGTCTGTTCTTCTGTCTTCTCGCACACTATTTGTGAAGGCTCTCCTGAATTTCTTTAGTGGTGGGCCTTCTGTAACCTTCTTATTATCCCAACCATTCTGATCCGCAAGTAACTCAAACTGTACACGGTAAGCTTCCCAAGATACTCTACCATCAGATTCCTGAGATTTCTTTTTAACTGGGCTCCCATTATAGCCATGCACTTCACTGGTTTGGGGCCTAAAAACTGGGGCATCATAATTATGTCCAGGACTTGAACTTCCAACATTCTGATTATTCAACCCTGCAATGCCATCTTCAGATGCCGGGGATCCACCAAGATTCACCATTCACTGTCCACTCCTTTCATATGCTCTCTGTACACTAACCTGAGGCTCAGCAGTGCAGTATTTCTCTACAGCCTCCATATTCTCACTAATAAATTTCTCATGATCGACTACATGCTTCAACTGGCAACCTACATGCTGTCTGCACTCTTATCACAATTCCTTCACTAATCTTTACCTGGTTATCTACATTCAGTTTTCACTCCGTCACTATTTCCTCACTAATCTTGAGCTGGTTGTCTTCATGCCGTGTCCACTCCGTCACTATTTCCTCACTAATTGTCTTCAACTGGTCGTCTGCAAGCTGTCTGCACTCTGTCACTGTTTCCTCACAAACTTACTTCAACTGGCTGTCTACATGCTTTTTGCACTTGGTCACATTATTGCTTACCTCATACTTCTGATGCTCTAGCTTGGTATCTACTTGCTCCTTAACCTGTTGCTGTTCTTCTTTGATTTCCTCCATGAATGCATTTGGCTGTCCTGGCACCCTCAGCTGTACGTCCCTCTGTTGCTCCTGTAATGCCTCTTTAAGTAGTTCATAGCGTTCTTTCTGTTCTTCATTCTGTGCCTGCAATTGTTCTTGGAGTTCTTTCTGTCCTTCGTTCTGTGTCTGCGTAAGTGCTTGTAATAGTTTCATGATTCCATCCAGTGATGCCTCTTCCTGCCTAGCTTGGCCTCTTGTCTGGACACCCTCTTGCTCCATGTCGAAGATTAGCCTCACTGCAACCATGAAATAATAATCCAACACTCCTGACACCAGTGTTACGTCTTCGTCCCACACTGAGACAGGCTCCAACAGCAGTAGTACAGTACAGGAAGGACATTGCCCAGTGAGTTGTTCTTCCTATGGTCAGCCTTAGGTATACAGTACACAAGATCAGTAGAGGCGAAAATAAACACTGGCTCCTTAAAGTTCACTGTCTTTATTATCCAAGTAATGCCACTTAATCCTTTCCAACTTCTCTTCGCTGTTCTCACAAGCACTGGAGCTATACACACTTTGGTGATTGCAATTACACTTAATGCTTAGCAACACTTCACTGTTAGTACACTTAATGCTTGCCAAGACTTATTAGACAAGTACCAAAAATAATCTTCACTGACAGTAATTACACTTAATGCTTGACACTTCACTGTTTTCTCAAGTTCCAATGATAAACAAACTTCATTAACTCGTCGCTATTTGCCACTGTTTTTACAAGTACCGAAAGTATACAATCTTCAGTGACACTGCACTGACACTGCACTACACCAACACCTACTGCACTTCATACAACCTGACCTGAAACCCGAATGAACTCCAAACCGACTGACTGACTAAGCTCTTCCCCATCCTTATATAAACTTGCATTACTCTCGAAACTTCGTGTTTACTCTCGACGGGCAACAGTTGCCAACTCGGAAACGGACCAAAACATGCCAGTGTTGTCTTACATTACATAACACTAAATCATTTACCATACGAACTTAAATTACATAATTCAATAAGCAATCACTTAAAAAAAACATTATAGAGAAAAAGAGCACAAAAATTAATACATAACTTACGAAATAACTAAGCTCACAAACAGTAGACAAACTGGCAACTCTGACTCGTACCGATACTTACGGTACGAGAAACGTCTCGAAGGTACGAAACTACCTAACTGACACATCTCTCTTCATAACTATATATATATATATATATATATATATATATATATATATATATATATATATATATATATATATATATATATATATATATATATATATATATATATATATATATATATATATATATATATATATATATATATATATATATATATATATATATATATATATATATATATATATATATATATATATATATATATATATATATATATATATATATATATATATATATATATATATATATTACAACACAAGTCATTGAGGGGTATGAATGTAATACAACCTACGACACAGTATATCACAATGCAATACTCACAGGTGGTATGAGCGCAATGTAACACAAGGCACTGTACATCACAATGTAATACACCTACATGGTACAAACACAATATTTAGACACTAGACTGGAATGTAGAGTCAGGTCAGGTATGTATTGCATGGGGAAGGGAACAACATGCTTGAATGCCTAAGAATAGTTTCACTACACTGAGATGTACTACTACGGTATGTGACGGGGCTGGGGCTGGATAACCCCATTAAACTGAATCCCGAGGTATTTGCACAAGGATATGAAGTGAGATGTCACTTGGGGAACAGGGGAACTTCTCACTAGGATGTACACTAGCACAAGGGGGGGGGGGTTGATACAAGTAGGGGGCAAACACACGGGGGCATGACGTTAGGGGGATGGGGAAGAGGAATGAACACAAAATCTGTAGCACTACAACTCATGGTACTGCTGGTCGTCGGTGGGCACGAGGGGTGCACCTATGACCACTACATGGGCAGCTGTAGCAGGTGGCCAGGAGTGGGAGGAGGGCCATCTGGGGTGTGCTTCCGATGCGAGTCTCTAGCGGCATAGTCTGGGGTCCAGGTCAAGCTGAAGGGTGGAGTGATGGGCAGCCCTTTCCTGGTGAGGGCCCTGGGAAGGTGGTGGCACTCGGGGCTAGGGCCAAACAGGGCCAGGAGGTGCTCAACACGGCGCCTGCCCTTTGTCGTGGTGGGTATCCTGGGGGCGGACCTGGCCTGGTCCGGGCCAAGGATCGGCCGCGAGACTCTCATTGCCTCCCTGGGTCTGCAGTCTCGCCTGGAAGCGACGGCCGTCAGGTGGTGCCTGTGGCTGCCTGCACTGGGAGGGGAGTCTGGCAACTGCTGTTGATATCGGGGGCGGCTCGCCGGCGCCTGGGACTGAGGTCTCGCATGGAGGAGGAGGCCGTCAGGGGTGGTCTGCAGCCACTTGATCTGGGGGAGTCCATCAGTGGCTGTAGGCAATGAGGGTGGGGTCACAGCGACAGGATACCTGGCCTCTGGGTGGTCTCGCCCTGGCTGGTCTCTGGCAGGGTACCTGTGGGGGAGCAGTTTCCATTCTCTGTACAGGAGGGGAGGCGAAAGGGGCGCCTTGCTCTGCCATAGGATGGGCAGGGTAAGCAAGAGGCGTTGTCCTCGCAGGGAGCCTATGGAGTCAAGGAGGGGGAACGACCGGTGGTCTGTTCCCCGTCTTGGTAGGCTTGACGGTCCCTGCTACAGTAGATCCGACGGACGCCACTGTGCTGCTGCTCCCCTGGCATGTAGTAGGAACTACAGCTCCAGTGGAGTCCCTTCCTCTTTTTGAGGCAGGTCCGGTGGACACTGTGTCTGAGGGCTTACTTAGGACTTGGCTACTGCAAGTCCCACCCCGATTCTGGCGAGTGCTTTCTCCATTGGAGAGTAACGCACTTGATCTGAGTACTGCCTGGTGGTCCGGCAGCATGGAAGAGGGGCGTCAGGTCACGGGGGATATATGTTCCTGTGGCATATAACGCGGGTATACCTCCCCACTGCCTCCTCTTGAGGTGGGGGGCTACCTCCCCATGTCCTCTACCTGGGGTGGTACTGTCGGGATCGCTCCGCCAGGTGGGTATTTCACAAACAGTGGAGATGTAATAAGATAATGAAAACTATAATATATTACCACATGCTAAAATGGATATGCAGCTTCTACAAAATCTAGTTGAGCTGTGACAGGGAGGTTGCTTCTGCCCTCTCCAAACACTCCCCATCCACCATAATACTGTCTCAAATCCCTCCAACTGACTCCCTTTCCTAAGGCAGCTGTATAGCACATAGTTGACAAAACATTACGACACAACAACAAAACACAGAAAACATTGCCTTGTTGGTTCACATGTCTGTAATACTAAGACGATGTAGAAGAATTTTATATTGTGCCGACATATGAAACCTTTACAGTAGTTAAATCAGTGCCTAACCACTTATTAACCAGAAACAATGGATGTTGGTGATGGTGGGGAGTCTAAATTCGGGTATTGATAAAGTATGATGAGGTAAGGTGTAAGCACCATTGTCAGGCAAGGTCACGAAAGTAGGGAGCCATGGGTATTGACTGTACAACAGGTTCATTTCATATGATTAGTGTGGCACAAAACTGTAGTCATGATCAAGTTTTCAGTGTTTTTCTCTGTTGGTTAATAGGAAATAATGTCTTGTAGGCCGAGATTTGATGAAATCCTCCCATGCACTGCTTATGGAAACTAACCACCCGTAGGTATGTTGTTTCCCAAGTAGTGCAGAGACAAAACCTGTGTCAGATTGTGACATTATGGTCCAAAATGTGTGACTCATGCATTCATAATACAGGGTTTAATTTTTGATAATGTTCAGCACACACACACACACACACACACACACACACACACACACACACACACAAACACATTATATACATATATATATATATATATATATATATATATATATATATATATATATATATATATATATATATATATATATATATACACACACACACCACACACACACACTAATCTTCCCTCAGTAATATCAACCAAAAAGGAGTAAGTAAACAATTTATAACAAACACTTACCTCTCCTTGCTATTGCTCACAGTCAAGTCATTAGATATATGGGGCGGACGTGTTTTTGTCACATATACAATCCTTGGTCTTCATTTTCTTAATATAACAAACACATACTGGGTCTATATCCGAGTTTAGACTCCCCACCATCACCAACGTCCATAGTTTCTGGTTAATAAGTGGTCTGACACTTAACTACTGCAAAAGTTTCAGATGTCACGACAAAATAACGTCCTGCTACATCGACTCATATTACAGACATGTGAACAGACAAGGCAGTTTTCTTTGTTTTCTTGTTATGTCATAATGTTCTTTTGACTATGTGCTATACAACTTCCCAAGGAAAAGGAGTCAGTTGGTGAGAATCAAGGCTTTATTATGATGGACGGGGAGTGTTCGGAGAAGGCAGGAAGAACCTCCCTGTCGCATTTCATCTAGATTTTCCATCTCTATTGTTTGTACAGAAAGCCAAGAGCAGGAAAGGCTGCACAATGACATGACGATCCTCTCCATCCCCAGTCCCTGCAGTCCCCACTGACACTGTTCCCAGATACGCGTGAGTCTCCTTGAAGCTTCGAAAAAGCTGCTCGAACATTTACGGGGTTCGAAAAAAGGACACTTTTGTTCGTGACTGTACAAGGTGTACAACTTTTTCACTTAAAACTTTTGCCGTTCAAGCAAGGGACGAATTTGTTACTGTATTCCAGCTTACACATTTTTTTTTTTTCGATGAAGAGAAGTCCCTGATATGTTCAGATATCTACGTTCTATTATTATTATTATTATTATTATTATTATTACATTTTGCATTTATCATTCTTATTTATCTTTGTAAATAAATGTAGTTTAATAATCACAATGAACCAGTCATTACCATTGTATGAGTAATAGCAAGTTTACATAAATATCCTCCATAAAAGTTTCTATATATTATACATGTTTTATGATACCTATAACACAAAAAAAGGTTGCTAGGTTCACATGGCCGGGCGTTTATAAGCTGCAGTGCACGGGGGATGGGGTAAGGGTGGGTGCAGGGTGAGAGACTGATCACCTTTGCCATTTCCATTTCGTGATATTTTCACAGTGAAAGATGACACACAGTCTATACTGCTATTACTTAATCTGGCGTGAAGCTCCCATCTCTCCATCATGACTCATGAGCTGTAACAATAAATTAGCATTATAGTATGATGTCGCTGACAAGTGCTGTGGAAAGGATGCAGAGCTGTAGTTTGCTCTTTTTGACTCTACCGAGCTATGTGAAATGAGCGGCAAATGGATGAAAATCTAGGCTAAGTCTGAGTAAAACGAGTATAACATAATCCTCAAGCGGTGATGCAACATGGAGTGCTGGGGAAGGTGTGGTGCGTGGAACTGATAGGTGCTGGGAAAAGGAACACCGGAATCTCTTAAATGGGTTCCTAGCTTTCAAGAAACCACTTGGCATATCACTCGTTGTAGAATAACCCGATGGATGCACTACATCTAGTGAGTGGACGATGGGCGTCATGAACAGATATAGTCAAGGTGATGTTAAGAATTATGTCTGACAACGATTGCTGGATGAAATTGTCTTTCACTTAAATATACACAGTAAAAGTCCCATGATTCATTAAACAGTTACAGCATATCACTGAGATACCATAGGTCATGTCTCAGGCTTGTATGGTTGTTGATTGAGGAAGCTCCCTGACACCTCTCCTTTAGCAATTCATTTTTGGAGATGACTGAATAATATCCTTTTGTATATTATTTCTCAGATTATGACGACAGTGGAGGGATTTATGAAATACGGAAGTGAAGAGCAAAGTGTAATAAACTCAATAAATCGCCTGGTAAAAGCTCTTTGGGTGTTATTTGGCACAGAATTAAAAGATGTCCCTAGCACGCGAGAGCTTTTTGTGCCAGAACAATTACCTTGAGGCTCCTATGACTCACTCTCAGCTGAATATACTGGTCTGGATGTAGATTAGTGGAGTGTTCCCGATCATGTCAGAGTTAACGACATCAGGGCGCTTCCACACGTGTGCTCGAACAAATGTTGACAACATGTAATCAACACAGTAACGAACACGCTTCATTCATGTTGGGAACAGCAGCGTCCAGATCATGTTGGCAACATCATGATGAAGTCTTAGCTGCCTGCTAGGGACAAACTTATCCCATCACCTCTGTTGCCAGTGTTCGAAGCTGCACTGAAACATGTTTGCATACACCTGTCCAAATACTGCTGCATACATGTACCCAAACATGTTGCCAACTGTGTTGTCAACATACTGTATGTTCGACGGCACGTGTGGACGCGCCCTGGCTACAATGACTCTCTCTCTCTCTCTCTCTCTCTCTCTCTCTCTCCTATATTTAATTTCTTGGTTTTAGCAACAATAGAGGAGATGTTTTGACCATGAATTTTTTTTTCCATGACCACGAAAATGAGTGAATGAAAGTGAATCCTTTTACCGGAGAATACCTTAATGATAATACTCCAATAGACCTTTTCCAGTAACGTCACAGAAATCACGTGGTTTTGTTTACGACTCCATATTGGACGGCAAACTCCTCGCAGTAGTGGCTGGACAGAGAGGGCTGTCAGAGATTGAACTGTCTGATATATGTAGAAATCTGGATCAACGCCACCAAGATCTGTACAGGAACAAGATAGTGTTTGAAGCTGGACGCTTACACCATGTCTAGGGAGAAATTCGCTCGTTTCAAGTACGGAGACCGAAACCAGATCTCAGATATGGCGATCTTTTATCACTATTTGGTGAACACCCCGTGAAAGTTCATCGGGTTCAAGGTAAATATGTGTAATATATCCAGCTGGAATTGACATACAGTACATGTAAATTGTCTTGGTAATCAGTAAATTATTGACGTGGGGCCAGGGGGGGAGGGATTGTAAACACTGACTACGAATCGAGTAGTTGATGAATGAGTGGAGGGTGAGGGCGTGGGAGTGGGGGAAGGAGGTGGAGGGAGGTGGGAGGTTTGAATGGCAGTGAGTTGGTGGGGGGGTGGAATTAGGGTTGGTCTGGGGTGAGGGGGTGTGGGGGAGGGTTGGGGATGGGTGGTAAGGGGTGGGACGGGTAGGGAATGGAGAGGAAAGGGGTTGGGTGGTGTTGGGGGGTATTATGGGGGGCTGGGGAGCTTGTGGAGGGGAGTTGGAGGGCGTTGGGTGTAGGTGGGTGGGGGTTCGAAAGTGGGGGGTTTGGGGGTTGTTGGGGGGTGGGAGTGAGGGGTAGTGGGGGATGATGGTTGGGTGTGGGGGAGTTGGGGTAGCAGTGGGAGGGTGGTGGGGGGGTGTAGGAGGGGTGGGGGGTGTGACGTGGTTGGGTGACGGTGGGGGGATGGGGTGGGGTTGGAGGGGGTGGGGGGTGGCTCACCTGATATGAAATGCCTGCTACAGAGTCGGGTGTAGGCCGTCGGCTGCCAATTCTCCGTCTTCACGGCAGCTATCCACTTCTGTTGCCTTTCCTCATTGGCTGGAAACCGGCAGAAGTTTACCCCACTTCCACTTTTCTGCCATGTCTTACAGCCAAAGGCACAACTGCGGAATACCATTGTGGAATCTGCAATTCTATCTCTCTAGATGTCCGACAATTTGCCATCCAGTATGGCGTCGTAAACAAAAGTCACATGACCAGTGACGTCACGTGGAAAAGATCTATACTTGTGTTTTACCTGGTTTTTGCTCTGGTCTGTATTACCTGGTCTCTGTTTTACCTGGTTTGTGTTTTACCTGCTGCTGGATTCTAAAAGACCGATTTATAATAGTGACTGACTAAGACGGTGTACAGTGTGTACGTGAAGTGGAGGGAGGGAGAGGGAGGGGGAGACCGAGGATAAGGTGGTGGGATGGAGTTGAGAGGTATATGAGGGAGGGGGAGTTAGTTAGGGGGGCAATTAAATGGTGGGCGACAGAGCAACTTGGAGGCGTTTTGTCTGCGGCCACACTTGCCGGCTTTGGGTGACAGAGCATCGGGCTATAGATAGATAGATAGAGACAATTATGTTACTGATAATAATGACACCAGTTAAGATAAAACTGATAATGGATAAAAGTTGCCAACATTTTCAATGGAATACTGGATGGTCTCCACACTGCCACTGAACACTGACATGCTTCTTTGCAAACTGCCATGATGTTTAATGAACGGTAAAGAACACAGGATCCCAAAGTTTGTATGATTTGACCTATGAAATGCCTGTGAAAAAAATAATAAGATAAAGCGAGGGTGTTTGTGGTAGTGGTGGTAGTGGTTGTGGTAGTGGTGGTAGTGGTGGTGGAAAAGAAGGAGGAAAAGGTATAGGAAGAGCAAGAGAAAGAGAAGAAGAACAGGAGAAACAGGAGGAGGAGGACTAGCAAATATAGAACAGTGTCCACCATAATGTGGAGATCATATATATAGAAAGATAGATAGATAGATAGATATAGATAGATATAGATATAGATAGATAGATAGATATAGATATAGATAGATAGATAGATATAGATAGATATAGATATAGATAGATAGATAGATATAGATATAGATAGATAGATAGATATAGATAGATATAGATATAGATAGATAGATAGATATAGATATAGATAGATAGATAGATATAGATAGATATAGATATAGATAGATAGATATATAGATATAGATATAGATAGATAGATAGACAGACAGATAGATATAGATACAGATACAGACATATATATAGATATACAATATATATATATATATATATATATATATATATATATATATATATATATATATATATATATATATATACGTGTGTGTGTGTGTGTGTGTGTGTGTGTGTGATCTCCACATTATGGTGGACACTGTTGTGTATTTGCTAGTCCTCCTCCTCCTCCTCCTGTTTCTCCTGTTCTTCTTTCTCCTCTTTCTCTTGCTCTTCCTATACCTTTTCCTCCTCCTCTTCCACCACCACTACTAGAGAGAGAGAGAGAGAGAGAGAGAGAGAGAGAGAGAGAGAGAGACAGACAGACAGATATATGTCTATTATATGATGTTTTTTTCTTTTTTTTTCTGTTACGCAAAGATATTCATTATATAAGACCTTCCTACTTTTTTTTTCCAAAGGAACACTGTGATGTCAGGTATAAATAATAACCTATTTGTTTATCAGTCTCTCAGATAGAAATTTTAATTCCAGGTGGTAAGGAAAGCTAACACAATTTATCCAGAGTCAACACAGCGTCATCATCACAGGGAACGAGAAGTGGACTGCTGATGGGCAAACCTAGAGATCGATACCCGGAAAAGAGAGAGAGACCAGCTTGAGAACTGAATATCGGAGAAAGCATTTTTTCTTTTTTTTTAACTTCTGTGAAACCCACGATTATCTCAGCAAATCGTCCCCATTAATATCATCATATTAATCGTGAACGAAACAGCCCCAGCATGTCTCATTATAGTCGGTTCCGTATATTTCCCAAACAATGGTAGGTGCAGTAAAGGAGTGTAATGCCAACTGTTGCATGTAGGAGGAAGACTCTGCACTTCAGGAAATGAGCTGACGACTGTATTATATGCCCAAATCTTACACCTAAGAAGAATAAATAAATAAAATAAACTAAAATACTCTCTTATAACTACTGTCTAATACCCTCTGTTTGTCCGTTTCATATTTACAGCATTTTTCCTTGCCTGTGTGTTCCAATATTTATTCTGTTATTAATCTGCTATTTCTCCCCTTCTTTGTTTTTTCTATTTTCTTGTTTACAGCAGTATAAAATTTCTGTCTATGGCATCGATGGCTTGTGGGCTATAATGCTACGTTATCTTACTTTTAACTTACTTTCTTCTTTTCTTGCAACTGATGAAAAGGGTGTCTTTCAGTAATTTCATTAAGACAACGCTTTTTTTTTTTATTTACTCACTGAGCAGATATTGATATTCAGATCATTGAAACATTTTGCTAACACATTCACGTAGTATCTTCCCTCAACATACTCGTCAAATAATTGCCAGACAAAGAATATACAGGAAATCCCACATTTTGTGATGAGAATGATGAGTATATAGCAATAAGTGCCATGAGTGCAACAGTGCACTCAATGGTGAGATTATTCTGTGAGTATGATGGAGTGATAGTCAAGAGAATAATATTACAAGAAGTGACGAGATTATGTAACTGAGTTTGCCAGTCAATCAGCCAAACGCCACTCGCCCACACACTCCACCTCTGCTTCCCAGCTCGGCCGCTCTCACCTACTGCCTTGCTCCGGTGCCCTGCCCTTCTGAGCCTCGAGTACGGTATGCCAATAGGCCACATCGTAGGCAGACAACGAAAAATATACTGATTCAGTTACGAAATCCTTATTATACTTGTTTCTGATGCCAGTCTGATGAAATAAACCTGTATTAATAATGGGAAAATCGACTAACATATAATCAATTCTGTGCTGGGAATCCAATTCATTTATAGCAGGTGAGACCCAGGTAAGTTTTCACTGTACCACGACCAGGTAAAAGTTGTCTCTCCTCGTCACATACTTGTAACCAAGGTGCCTTCGCCCCTACTTGTGTCCCTGAAAGAGACAAGACAGCACCCTGGAATTCGGGCAAGTAGAGGCTTTTAATCATACACAAAGTACATCAGTATAATTTTTTTCTGTAAGATTTTTCCTGTGTCAATACAGGTTTATTTTATCATACTGACTTGCCGGACGTGCTATGGGTGTGATTAAAAGCTTCTTTCTGCGAGGGGGTTGTCTCTTTCCTTTTAGGCCCTTAGTGAGGGAGTTGGTACCTTGATTATAAGTATGTGACGAGGTGAGACAACTTTCACCTGGTCGTGGTACAGTGAAAAACTGCCTGGCATTCATATGTGTGTCCTGGGATTGATTTCCGCAACAGTATTGGTAATATAACATGTAATAGGCGTCCAAACTGAAAGTGTGGAACGTGTTCGAGCGAGCCAGCGAGCAAGTCAGGCAGTGCTGAACATTGTCTCATGTGGCTCATTATCTTCCTCTGATTTCCTGACCTGAAAATACGAAAAAGAACTTAGTAGATTACACCAAAAATATTCCCTCACACTTCCTAAAACCAATTCTCGTCTTCTGTTAATTTTAGGTCTAGGACTTGGGACCTAGCAGGTTAATAATGACTTTGCTTTTTGGTCACTCACAAAAATTACTTTCACCAAATCTCTCGGTGCGCTCCAATTCGAATCAGAGATTAGAAATTCAGAGTTTCTATCGTCGATCAGAGTACTGACTCCGATTCAGTCAAAAACTCCCCCCCAAAAAAAAAAAAAAAAAAAAAAAAACGGAAGGTATTACTTGTTTTGAAGAGGCAAAACCTGGTTGCTCTCAGCAATCATCGGAAAATACTGCTGCGCTACTCACACAACCTTAGACCATTACTTCTTGCTCAGCCGACTGTTACGGTAATCTCCCTTATAAAAAATCGCTTCCTTGATTTACGATATATATATTGTGTGTGTATATATATATATATATATATATATATATATATATATATATATATATATATATATATATATATATATATATATATATATATATATATATATACAGTATATATATAAATATATTGGGAATTACGGTTGTCTATGAAATTAAAATAATTGAGGATTTTTATGCGATTTTCTAAAGTGGTGTCTATATTTCTTGTAACTTCTTGGCTGAGATATCCAAGAAAGTTCGCTACTGTACCCCTGCTCCCATATCTTGCTGATGCTGTAAATCTTTCGCTCGGTTATATATGTCGGGGTCCAAACTGTGACTAAATTTGGTGTTTGAGAGAGCAAAACGAGCGAGAACAATACATTGATATAAACTAATATCAGTGTGACTGAAAAGCTGCTGCAACAAAAATATTTCTTTAAGAAAATATACAATGCATTATCGACACCAAACAGAGGATTTCTTAGAATAGCACGGGAGCTCAAGCTGTTCACAAAAAACCTATCTTTATTCATCAATAAAGTGATCAAGTCCCAACGTCCATCTTCTCAGCGAACTCAGGGTCAAACGATAATCATTTTGCCAAGCCAGTTGACTGGCTTTTCACGTTGACACTTCAGTCAGATGCTGACGAGTGACACTGTATAGCGGGGAGGGAGCAAAGCAACTGTGGCGTCCACCCAGGAGTCAGACATCCTCATGTTTCCCTGCACCTCGCCGTGGGGAAGGACCCTGCACTGACCCTGGCGAGGTGCTGCTTATCACAAAGGGGTGCCGGTTTCCTGCATGGTGCATATACTGTACAGTATATGTAGGACGGCCTCACAGAGGAAAATGTTTACCTGTGGTCGACAGGTCTGCTCGGCCATACAGACCGGGGATAAGCAACGACAGTAACACCTCAGTCAGGTATAAAAATCTACCTACTCTGTAATGAACCACTGGAGGTTTATAAGACTGCTGTGTCCACCTAGGGTGTTCGTGCAATGGCATCACCGATTGGTCTAAACGCCCCCTCAAAGGACACCGATCTGGACCAAACTCGAAAACCAATGATCCCCCACTAATGCGTGTGGAAAGTTTGGTAATATGAGTTTCTGAGGGTTTAAAGTTTTGCTACATACATACATACATATATACATACATCATACATACATACATACATAAATATATCATACATACATATACATCATACATACATACGTGTATACATCATTTACATACATAAAAACATACATACATATATACAAATTCAACGTCAATAGTATCGTTGATATTTTGTTTTTCTACATGCCCTCTGTGCATGCAAAAAAATTCTCCAAAAATAATGGCCTCTTACATGGGCAGGATGACCTAATTTGATATTACTGTGTATCTCTGAGTGTAAGCTTTTTCTGACCAAACGCACTTACGAGTATACTCCTGTGTAGCATATTCATGAGCCAAACTATGCCGAGTAATTTCAACACTTCAGTAGTATATCCCCCTCCCTCTCCTCCTAGACATTTCAGAACACAAATGACAGAGGCTATGAGAGCAATGCACGTGAACAAGATGGAAGATGGACGAGGTTTGATTGTAGACGAAGTGGAGACTAGAAATGAAGAGGGTGGACGTGAGCTGCGTGTGATGATGTGTGTGGTGGAGTGGGTGGCGGTGGTGTTGGGCCTGCTGCCTAATGGTGGCCGTGGGCGTCGCTGGCCACTGGGAAAAACCATGATCGCCCTCGCCGCCTCCATTATCACACCGACCTTCACTGGCATCTACGTCGTCAGATACGTGTGTAAGTATAGCAGGAAATCGGCATCTCCGGTAACCAGAGTTTGTAAACGATGACTGCCTAAGTTGAACTAGAAATATCTACAGAATTTTTTTTTGCCATACCACGTTGAGTACACCGCTTCCCGTCCGATCAGCGAAGTTAAGCAACGTTGGGTCTGGTTAGTACTTGGATGGGTGACCGCCTGGGAACACCAGATGCTGTTGGCATCCCTAAATGTCAAGTGGGGTTGGTGGAGGATTAGTGCCCCTCCCCGTAAAACAATTAACTCTAAGCCATTGGCCACCCCGTCTGGGATACATGGCGTCTGGCAATGAATGAATGAATAATATATTAAAAGAAGATTTTAAAATAATTAAAATAACATACAAATTATTTATCTTTTTCAGTTGGTGTTGTGGTACCATTGATGATCAGCCTGTTCCCAAATCTTTTGTTGGTCACTGATACAGTGTACGTCATCATCAATGCCATAGTTCCCCTGATAGTACTGGTGTTCTGGGTGAAAAGACGCAGCTTCAGCACTTTACTTGCTGACCTTCAAACCCCCCTGGTGTTGGGGGGCAGCAAGACCAGCCTCCTGCAGTGCACCATATGGATCATCTTCGTTCTTCTTGACATTGCTTTCACTGTGTCGATTCATGTCCACTGGAACATAGACCTTTTAATAATAAATAATCCGTTCAGTCTGGAGACACTAATTATATTATATTCAGTGGTATCATTGCGAATGATTACGAGTTTTGTAATGTTACTGAACGTGAGCGCTGGCCTTGTGCTCCTGGGCAGCCTAAGGGGCACAAACGTAGCCCTGAAGGATCTCTTGTCATCCAGGGACACAAAGAACAGCCAACCCCAAGTGTCTGTAGCCAAGGCCTTGTGCAGCCTCCGCCTTCGCTACCTAACCCTCCACCGCCTACACAACCACCTGCAATCCATCATCTCCTTCCCCATCTTCATTGCCACGGTGGAGAAGATCGTTATGTTTGTGATCCTGTCATTTTTCTTGCTGGTGTCCGGCCTACCTTTGAATTATTTTTGGCAGTTTTTGTTTCTTGTTTTCTCCAGCATTGCGATCATGTATGTGCTGGGGAGTGTAGCTGACCATCTACAGCAGGAGGTAAGGAAATGTGTACACAGTAGCTGTTTCTGGTGTGTGTGTGTGTGTGTGTGTGTGTGTGTGTGTGTGTGTGTATTCCAAAATCCCTGTTTATATTACTGAACAGGAATCTATAACTTATGATTAGCCTTGGTAAATTTGCTTATTTTTGTCACATTTTGTTTAGAATTCCTCTTCAAAAAAACATAATTTTGAGTCAGCACAGGTTTCCCTACAAGATTGAAAATGTTGGTGGATTCACTTTGACTTTCAGCAATTTTGTCATAATATTACTGTATCAAGCTTGTAATGTCTGTATACTCATACTTTCACATCCCCTGAACACAATTAGGTACTTAAATTAAGAAAATGTAGTGTTTGTATAATCTGCAGTTCTTCGCACATATCAAAAAACAATAGCCCCATTACGCTGCCAATGTGCTACTTAGTTTGTTATTGCCCGCCTTCAGCAAAGCGAAACGATATAGTTTTTGTCAGTATGTGTCTCTATGTGTGTGTCTAAGTGTGTGTGTGGGGGATGGGTGGGTGTGGGTGTGGGTATGTATATGAGTGTATGCATCTGTTCCCAACATATCTCAAAACGTTGTTGACGAATTTTCACCAAATCTTCAGGAAATAGCATCTATGCAGATGTGCAGAAACCTATTACTTTTGGTTAGGATTTGATCAAAGACGACCGAATGCCAACCGCCATATATCTTTTTTATATGAAATGGCTTTTGGGGAAACGCGATGACTGAATTCAGTAAAGTTTTGTTATTTTTCTTCAGATCTGGCTTGTAGGTAACTTGCAACTGAACCACCAAAATAATTTTGCGGGCGAATAGCATTAGGTCCCGAATGCTTTTGTTTTATTACCTCCTCCAAAGTTGTTGGAGGAGGTTAGGTATTCACCTGTTTTTGTCCGTTTGTTCGTTTGTTTGTCCACACGATATCTTCAGACGTTCTGAACGAATTTCAATGAAATTTTATGTGAAGGGCTGGCCATGGTCCAAGAAAAATTTATTAAATTTGGGGGCAGATCCTGCAATGGCACTGGTGGAAGTATGCGCTCTCTGAGTGCTTTTAGAACTTGCTGTAACTAGACGATTTCATTCAAGCCCAGTAAAGGCCTCTCGCTATGTACGGGTTTCTTAAACGTACGGTCCCAGTTCTCGTAGGATAAATAGGCTCCGTAGTACTTCTTCTTAAACGATTTATTTTCCAAACTACCTAATAACATCATTTTTTCCTTCTTACATCATATTAATATTGACAAAAACTGTACGAATAAGAAAAAAATACAGTAATGGAGCAGAATCAGAAATAACCGGTTAGGAAGAGATGTTAGTGAGCTTCCTAAACGCACGAGAATACCGCTTTGTATCTAACCCTTCCCGTTTAAAGTGCCTCCCAAGCTTAATCAAATCGTCTGATGGAAAAATTTAAATGGAAAAGCATCCCGGGGTCTGTAAGTTAATTTTCATAAATCTTCAACTAAATTAACAACTTATCCCCTTCAGGCTGCGACGCCCTTGAGGATCCTGGGTGAAGCGGCCTCGCCTCATGAAGTTGGCCTGTTCGATGGCCAGGTGGAGGCTGAGGTGAGGTGCATGTGACTTTATGGAAAATTTTACCCAATTTTTGCATCCCTACCCCACCAAAACCTCTCTTTTTTTTTCTTTTTTTTTCCCATCTCAAAGCAAAAATTCACCCGGTATTTGTATCCCCCCAGTCCGCTCCCGCCTCTGTCTAGCACAATATCATACACCCCTTTCAATACTATTTATAATGTAAGAGAAATGTGACAGTAAAAAAGTTATTGAACAACACAACTTCTACCTGTACAGATGACCATGAACTATGGTGTACTCAACATTAGCTGTAGTATTGTGATACACACTCTAACGTATGGAAGTGAAGCTTGGACTTATTGGAAGGACACAAGTCAAGTGGGGGAGCAGTGGACGTGATTTATTTGAGAGGGACATGTAGAGTTAAGTGGAGAAATAGACTGACAAATAAGAAAATGAAGGAGGGTTGTGATGTGCATGTAGTTGTGACAGAGTGTGTTAGGAGAAATACACTTAGATGGTTTGGTCATGTTGAGACGACGGAGAGTGAGAGATTAGCTAGGAGGGTATCTGAGTGAGGTGGAGGGGAGTAGTGGGAGGAGGAGATCGAATATAAAGTGGAGGGATGGAGTACAGAGGAATATGAAAGGGGGGGGGGATTGTTCGTTGGGGGAGAGCAGAGAAACAGCAGGGGACGGGACGACATGGAGACGATTTCTTTATGGTCACCCATTACGGGATTAAGGCGTCTGGCTATTGATATATTGATTTTACTTCTTTTAGGGTTTCGTTTTAAGATATGCATTTTGATTTGAAAGGATCCTTTGTTTCTTATACTTCATCAGTTGGTCTTTATTAGTAATGTAAATGTAAAATGTTACCGGCTGTCATGGAAAATAAAGAACTGTGTGTGTGTGTGTGTGTATGTGTGTGTATGTGTGTGTGTGGGTGGGTATGTGTGTGTGTGTGTAATTCACCGGGTCGGTCAGGATCACTTGATGGTCGTGATCGTCAGCTTTTACCCTCCCGGAAGGGAGCTGAGAGCTCATATAGTCCGATCTAAGGGCAAGGCTGTGACCTTAACACACGCACACACCCGTCCCCTTGCTCAAGGGGGACAGTAACCACCCACTTCTTCAGTGAAACTTTTAGCAACCTGAGCGAGGAGCGAACTCCCGTCTATCAGATGGCAAGCGAGAACGTTACCACTGCACCAGCGAGCGGTGTGTGTGTGTGTGTGTGTGTGTGTGTGTGTGTGTGTGTGTGTGTGTGTGTGTGTGTGTGTGTGTGTGTGTGTGTGTGTGTGTGTGTGTGTGTGTGTGTGTGTCCGTGTGTCCGTGTGTGTGTTTGTGTGTGTGTGTGTGTGTGTGTGTGTGCTTTAAGCCAGGAGAGTGACTATTGATACTGAAATATTTTTCATAAAGTATACCTGTGCTTAATCTCATATTTGCAGAGTGTACATTGTCTGGGATACACCTGGCTGTGATACGGATATGGGTGTTATGTTCAGATAATCAGTGTCCCGCAAGGCAATGATTGACAAAAACCTTGGTCATTTTTAACGATAAATAATCATTCAAGAAAACTAATATTTTCGCAAGTCAAAGAATCAGATGATATTACTTCACTCTAATCTTCACATGCTTATAAAGTGTTTAGTAGGTGTATCAGTGAATATACAAGTAAGAATATAAACAGCCTCATGCTCAGGTGTGAGTCAGGAAGCTGGTGGTTGTGTTTACTGGTGGTGAGACTGATAAGACTGAGCGAGCAGCCACTGACCATCAGGCCTTGTGGACTCTACACCCTGACCCGCTCCAACCTCCTTGCGGTAAGACAGATAGACAGGGATAGATGATAGATAGGTAGATAGACAGATACATAGATAGATAAATAGGTAGATAGGTAGAAAGAGACGGACAGATATACAAACTCACGGACAGACATGGTAAGATAGATAGATAGATATACTCATTGAGAGACAGACAGACGGACATGGACAGATGGATGGATGGACAGACTGATATGGATATACAGTATATAGATAGATACGCAGATAAACAGATAAAGATATTGATTGATTGTGGGATGTCCTGTGTATATAAAGACATATTGGCCACGTTAAATAAGCACAGAAATTGTCAGAAATGCTTTAATAATACAACACTTATTTTCAGCACAATCACAGAACATACCATAGTCGAGATCTAAAATATGGACCATCTATCCAAACAGTAGCTCCTCCCTCCTTCCGGATATTATATAAACATGTCTACAGTCGGTTATTGGATGTTGCTAAGTTTATTCATTATTAAAGTATATTCTGCATTACGTTACATCCTGAACAAAATAGTGAAAATTTATTAGACTACAGAGAACAGTCATGCAAATCTAAAGCAAGCCCAGATGAGTTACAGTCAACATCATGAGTTCTGTCGTCTCTCCTGTTTCTCTCTCCACAGACTTTGATAATAAGATAAAGCCACAACAACCGACACTGATCATTTTATTTGGCCACAGATTAGTGTCATTAGTGTCAGTTGCTGCGAATTCAGCACAATGGAAAACTGAAGCAGGACAGGCGGCAGGACAATGTTGCTGACTGTACAGGTAGACGACGCAGTAAAATTAAGCAACAAAATATTTATCCCTGGTGAATGGAGGGATACTTTGGCTTTAGTAGCATTCCGACGTCCCCGCCACCGCAAATCACAGCTTGTAGACGTCATAATTTAGTAATAGTCACATTTATAACTTTTTATTTATAAAGAAGGATGTATTTTAGTATGCACAGCGCCATATAACCTTGTTGTTGCTGCTCCACGGGTTCTTTTCTCGTAATCAGTAACTCATTTCCGAATTAATAATTTGAAAAAGTTCCATGCTCCTCCTCCTCCTCCTCCTACTCCCCTTCCCGCATGAATCATTGTTTGTCCGTATCTCAGTCACTGGGTCACCTTTGGCTGTGCAATTTTACACAAAGTGAAGCCAGTGGTTAAGGCTCAACCTGAAGACTTTAAGGTTCATTACAGTACACTTGATCAAATAAGTATCTTTATCCAGGCGAACGATGGTTTTACAATGACTCATGTGAAAGTTCGATTACAAATACTTTTGAAAGATTAGTGTGTCTCATATGATGTATAAATAATGTGGCCAACTGCCGCTTGGAGGAACTTCTTTTCATACCTTTAACCTGTAACCTTCATATTCGACTTTGACCTATATATGGTTAATAGCTTCCATCCTAAAAATTTAAAATAAATAAATAAATAAAATGGGGTTTATTGCTTAAGACTTATATTTAGAGCCCGAGCACACAAGCAGACAGACAGACAGACAGACAGACAGACACACTCACAGATGCGTAGACCAAAAGCTTACCTATGCATACAGTACAGAGCATTAACAGACAAACATGCGGACAGACAGATTATAACCAAAATCACTGCCAGTCCACTAGGCAGGGAGAAAAATCTATCACTCTGATTTTTCTATTATTCACCATACACTCATTGTCGACGTACAAATTGCTTTTTCATAGTCCTGAGGATGTTAGGGTTCTGGTGTGAAACTGTTGAAAAATTGTTGTTTATTAATATTTACACGTTACTATCAGCACTGTTACTGCCTTTACAGATAGCCATTGCCGTCACGACCCATCTGGCGGTGCTCCTCCAGTTCCAGTTAGATGGACAATAATCATCAAGTTTTTCCCTACAATCGTAATGTTTTCTGATAACAGCCAGAGATCACAGATGATGATGGGTCATGAGTGCAGAGGTGGAGATGTGCGTGAGGTGCGAGGTTTTCCGAAAAGTAGACCTACAAGGAATATTATTACATGCTTCTAACAGGACTAACAAAGGAGGCATTTATTCTTTCAAGATCTGTCTCCGAAGCTGATCACCCTACGGTTTTAGAGACAAAGGTGAAATAATGAAAGTGTTCTTGGACTGGAGAGGTCGTTGGAGATTACCCCTAAGTTCTTCAGTCCATAATGTCAGCCTAATGGTAAGTAGATAGACAGGTAGATAGATAGATAGGTAAACAGATATCATTGTAGGTATCCAAGACATATTTTTAACATGATGTTTCTCTTCAAATATGGATTATATTTCCACTCAATAAGTTTTATAAATACGTTTCTCTTAAGTGAGAGTCTCCTTGGTTGTGTAGTCAGTGGGGGATGAGGAAAGGCCCTAGTGAAATGAATCTTTGCAATTTTCTCTCTCTATAGCCAGACGCCTTAATCCCGTAAGGGTTGGCCACAAACAAGTCGCCTTCAAGTCGCCTTATCCCCTGCCATTTCGCTGCCCCCCACCCCCAACTTACACCCCTTCTCTCAAATTTTCCAGGCATTAAACACACGTAGGTGTTATTTTGTGACTGCCAATAGACACTTTTACCCAGAAAACGTGAATCCATTAGACGGACAAGATTTAAAACTTTTCCACTGACGCTTTTACTGATGCAAACAATGGATGTAAATACGAATATACAACAAAGCAATTTTTTCAGCAAAGGATAGTCGCTTATTTGTTTTAGTTTTGTTCACTGTTTTTTAAATTATTTTATTTATTATTTTGTGTGTGTGTGTGTGTGTGTGTGTGTGTGTGTGTGTGTGTGTGTGTGTGTGTGTGTGTGTGTGTACTGTATGTTGGAGAACTCTGAACTTTTGTAAATTAATGTTGAATTTAATAACCATATTAAAGGAACCTCTACATGTGCATCAATAACAGCAACAAAAGAAAAATATCTAGTCTTACATGCCTTTGTCAGTAAATGCAGAAAGCTATCGGTATACTGAAGCAACCTCTACACGTGTATCGATAACAGTGTATGAATACGAATAATTAAAGACGAACAGCATTTCCTAGACAACGTTGGATGGTCTCAACACACACACACACACACACACACACACACACACACACACACACACACACACACACACACACACACACACACACACACACACACACACACACACACACACACGCACACACACCGCTCGCTGGAGCAGTGGTAACGTTCTCGCTTGCCATCTGGTGGACGGGAGTTCGCGCCTCTCTCAGGTTGCGAAAAGTTTCACTGACGAAGTGGGTGGTTACTGTCCCCTTTGAGCAAGGGGACGGGTGTGTACGTGTGTTAAGGTCACAGCCTTGCCCTAAGATCGGACTATATGAGCTTCCAGCTCCTTCCGGGAGGGTAAAATCTGACGATCGCGACCATCAAGTTATCCTGACCGACCCGTTGGAAAAAAAAAAAAAATACACACACACACACACACACACACATACACACACACACACACATACACACACACACATTCGAGTACATTTTTTCCCACATCTCTCGTTGAATAATAGTAAACATTACGAATTCGTGTTAGGACATTGTGTGTGTGTGTGTGTGTGTGTGTGTGTGTGTGTGTGTGTGTGTGTGTTAATTATATTCTAGACCAGGTTGCATCAGTGTAATTTGTTATGATTATAGACCTGCAAATAGATGTCCTTTTGAGTATTCTTTCATTATACCTTCATAGCATCATTGACAAAGTGACAGAGGATTGAAAACTGGTGCTCTGATGTCTGTGTGATAGTCAGTCCAAGTCAATTATCACTCATAGATAAAATTCCAATACCCCTTTTACTATAATCTGGCCTAAAATTACCATCAGTTTACATTCATTAAGTTATCACAATAAAGTAACACTAGAATATGATACTAGTCACGAAGAGGTGCTACGGAGAGGATGTAGAGTTACAGTGTTGTCCTTCTTTGTCACTGAGTCACGTGTAATAAGCTACAAAAAGGCGAAAATCTGGGCCAAGTTCGAGTGAAAAGAGTATAAGAAAATATGATAAATTTACCCCTGTCGCTTAAGTAAACACCTAGACAGAATAATAGCCACAGAGAAACAATTAACTCTCACCTTCAGAGAGACGGTGAAAATGAAATAATGTTGGCCATATAATTATTACTTTTAATCACTTTAATGGCCATGCATCTTCAGGCCAAACATCAAAGAGAAATACAAGGACACTCATCATCCTTGGCTCCTCCACAAGCAACCATAAATCAATATCTTACTCCCCAAGACATCACATATTCAGCCAGCCTTGATCACCTCACACACCTCGTTGCTCTGTGTTCTACCTGTCACATAGAAGTATTTAAAAGATATTAAAGAAGGATGTGTTTTTGGATGTGGTGATATGGATGTGATAGAATGTGCCTACACAATTTTTACTCCAGTTTAGTCAAGAGATAAATAATTTTTGCAATTTATATCACGTAGCTCAATGGCAGAAAAAAAAGAGTGCCCCAGTCCTACCTCCTTTCCACAGCACTTCGTGGCTAGCATCAATGTCTAGTGTTAATCTACCGTTTCAACACTGTATTCGAGGATGGAGAGATGATAATTTTAGGCCAAGTTAAAGTAAAAACAGGAAAACAATGCAGGGGTGTGAAGGATCTAAGGGAAGACTGTGCCAGAGTGTGAAAGTGAGTGGTAGTCTGAGATATATACAAGACGAGAGGACTGGGGACTCTGAAAATGTTTGGGGATTACTAAGTTAATGAGCAGATCAAGAGACATTATACTGAATTTACTCTAACTTGGCCTAAATTTGCCATATATCCATCTTGAATGCTGTTCTGTAACCTTAAATTAACGCTAGAATAAGAAGCTAGTCACGAAGAAGTGCTGTGGAAAGGATGTAGAGCAGTAGCATTGTCGTTCATGCCACTAAGCTAGGCTGCCGAAGGACGAAAAACTCTCTCTCTCTGTCTCTGTCTCTGTCCGTCTGTCTGTCTGTCTCTCTCTCTCTCTCTCTCTTCTTCATCTTCTTCTTCTTCATCTTCCAAGCATTCTCATCATTTTCTTCTCCCTGCCTCTCCCTCCCCTCCCCTCTCCCTCTCACAAACGCACCATCTTAATAATATAGTGACCCTTACGCCACAAACACTCCAAGATCGATATTTTATTATTAAGTTTCGTCAACACAGGGAGCATTGGTACACACATGAAATACTGTTAAGCCTCTCAGTCCACTAGTAGTAGTAGTAGTAGTAGTAGTAGAAGTAGTAGTAGTAGTAGTAGTAGTAGTAGTAGAAGTAGTAGTAGTTGTAGTAGTAGTATGGCCACTATCCTCCTCCTCCCCCTCCTTCTCCTCCACTCATCTTCATCCTCCCATTTCCACTCCTCCTTCTCCTCCTCCCCGTCCCACTCCTCCCCCCCTTCTCTCCCCCTCCCACTCCTCCTCCTCCTTCTCCTCCTCCTGGAAAAAGGGTACGCCTTGTCCCTCTCTCGGACCCTGTAGAGTGGGGAAAAAGTCACCGGGATCAAGGAATCAACCTTTTTAATCCAGTGAAAAAAGTGTTTGTGTATTTTTGCTGCTTCCAGACAATTTTATTTATTTATTTATTTATTTATTTTGGGCGAGCAGGATATCTATTAAATGAAGGGGTTAATTACAGGTGCATCTGACCCCCCCCAACTCGAAATCTCTCTCCATAGTTGAACAAAACGGGAATTACCTGCAAAATCTGTCATCGTACTGAAGGGGCCGACAAACACCCCAGGGCATAGAGTCAACATCGTGCAACTTTCAATAGATTGCAAAGTGCGTCTCCTTCATCCCAATAAGAATTTTGCTTCAGTACTGCACGCTCTCTGGTAAGGCAATAAGGTTAATTTGTTGTTATCTGACGGAACTGGTCTATTTTTACATCTTCAATGTGGTTATGTGGATTTAGATGTTCCTTAAGTATGAGGGAGGAATGAGTCTCCTTGGTTACTAGTCAAATCGACCCTCCTGCATGACTACGCTTGGCCATCCATTGAGTCGAAAGTTTTTTTTTTTTTTTTTTTTTTTTAATGTGACCGACTCTGGGCATAGGCTTCACAGCCTCCTCTCAAGGTCCAGTAGTCCTCCACCTCTCTACATATCACCACTTCGGCGCTAACACCCACCGTCCATACTGAATACATGCCAGGGCTGTCTCATACAGGACTACCTGGCTGTATCTGCGAGTCTCGGGATAGATTCCAGGCAAAGTATTGGTAATATGTTGATTAATATCAGTCTGACTGAAGAGCTGCTGCAACAAATATTTTTTTAATATTATACACAATGCATTATCGACAGCAAGCACATGGATCCTTAGTATTGCATGGGAGCCTGAGGTATTCAGAATAAACTCATCTTTACTCATCAGTTAAGTGGTAAAGCCCCCATGTCCGCCTTCTCAGCGGACTTGGGGTCAATCGATCACCATTCTGCCAAACAGCTTGGCTGTACACTCCCTTTTCCGTGTTGACACTTCAGTCAGGTGCTGACGAGGAGCCTGCAAGTGATGACACTGTGTAGTCTAAATGGAGCAAACAAACTGTGGCGCTCACCCAGGATCCAGACATCCTCATGTTTCCCTGCATCTCGCCATGGGGAAGGACCCTGCACTGACCCAGGTGACGGGCTGCTTATCACAAAGGGGTGTGGGTTTCCTGCACGGTGCATATACTGTACAGTATCTGTAGGACGGCCCCACAGAAGCAGTAGTTTACCTGTGGCCGTCGGGTGTGTTCGGCCAGACAGACCGGGGATAAACAACAACAGTAACACTTCAGTCAGATATAAAATCTACCTGCTCTATAATTAACCACTGGAGGTTTATAAGACTGCTGTGTCCACCTAGGGTGTTCGTGCAATGGCGTCACCGAGTGGTATAAACACCCCCTCAAAGGACACCGATCTGGACCAAACTCGAAAACCACTGAACCCCAATTATTGCGTGTGGAAAGTTTGGCAATATATGTTTCTCAGGATTTGAGATTTTGATACATACTGTACATACATGCAAACATACATATACATACATACATACTTACAATATACTTACATACAGATTTGGTGTCAACAGAACCATTGATATTTTGTTCTTCTACATGACCTCTGTGCATGCAAAAACTGTTTTCAAAAGTAATAGCCTTCTACATGGGCAAAATGACCGAATTTGATCTAATGGTAAAATGCAGACGTGCAGGTGTGGTGCCCTTACTGCGTGTCTACGAGTGTACGCTTTTTCTTATCAAACACACTTATACTCGGGACTGTGTAGCATATTCATGAGCCAAAACAAGCCGGG
>NC_137001.1:19606266-19841266 GCF_032717465.1 Coenobita brevimanus
AAAAGAGGACTCAAAGTACCTTCAGTGCTAGATCTAATATTTACAAGGCAAGAAAATGATATTGACAGTTTAATATATCACCCTCCACTCGGCAAAAGCGATCATGCAGTACTAAATTATAACTTCAGGATAGCATATGACATAGTAAACAGCAATGATAGTTACAAAAAGAGCCTAAACTATAAAAAGGGAAATTATCAAGACCTAAAGAAGTATTTCTTAGAAGTTGATTGGGAAAATGAGCTAACAAGATTTAAATGCTGTATATAAAAAATTTTGTGAATTTTATGAAATAGGAGTCCAGAAGTACATCCCACAGCACAAAGAAGCAGATAAGAAAATACAGAAATGGGTCAATACAGAATGTGTGTGTGTGTGTGTGTGTGTGTGTGTGTGTGTGTGTGTGAGCGTGTGTGTTTAAATCCAGGAGAGTGGCTACTAATATTGGAATATTTTCGTAAAGTATATGTGTTTAATCTCATTTTTGCATTATGTTCATTGTCTGGGATATACCTGGCTGTGATGCGGATATTGGTGTTATGTTTAGATAATCGGTGTCCTGCAAGATAATTATTGATAAAAAAATGTTCATCAGTTTCAATAAACAATCATTCAAGGAAGCTAATTGTTTTCGCAAGTCAGAGAATTTGAAGATATTATTTTCCTCTAATATTCACAATGATTATAAAGAGTTTGTGAGCTGTATAAGTGATTATAAGGTAGGAATATAAACAGTTTCATGCCAGGTGTGATTCAGGAAGCTGGTGGTGGTTTTTACAGGTAGTGAGACTGATAAGACTGAGCAAGCAGCCATTGACCATCAGGCCTTGTGGACTCTACACCCTGACCCGCTCCAACCTCCTCCCGGTAAGATGCTGTCTATACATTTACTTACTTAGTATGCCTCCCCCACCTATGATGTAAGAGACACTAAGTGCTTGGTCTGTCCATCCATGTGTGAATGGCTTCGTGCTTTCGTACGGTGTTGCGATTTATCATTAACCCATTGACAGATTTCCACCAGACTTTTGTCAGTGGTGCAGTATGAGTAGATGATGAACTGATCAGGTGAGTTATGTCAAGGGGTCAAAGGTCAAGGTCATACGGGGTCGACTTAGTATATCCTTGTGGGCGTGAAATCACCTGAACCCCTCGGCTGATTTCGACCAAACTTTTGTCAGTGATACAATATAAATGAACGGTTAACTGATTGGATCAGCAAGATAAAGGGTCAAAGGTCAAGCTGATTTGGAGTTACGTGGGTCCTGGCATCCATAACATTTTTGTGGGCACGATATCTCCTGAATCCCATTAACCCACCAAACGTTTCTCAGTGATGCAATATGAGGTATAATGAACCGAATATGTCAGCTAGGTCAGAGATCAAAGGTCAAGGTCATATGGGGTCGATTTACTTTATAATTTCGGGCGAGATATCTCCTGAACCCCACCGAAGTTTTTCAACTAAACTTCTGTCAGTGATTCAGTATGAAGGGACGATAAACTGGTTAGGTCAGCAAGATCAATGGATCAAAGGTCGAGGTCATATGGGTGTGGGAACGATATCTCTTGAACACCTCGACGATTTTGATAAAACTTTGCCACTGATACAGTATAAAAGGACAATGAGCTGACCAGGTCAGCAAGGTCAAGAAATCAAAGATGACAATTACATGGAAATGACCTAGTTTATCTTTAGTTTCATTTCAACTCACAATGACCCATGTCATGGACGTTGTATGGCGAGTCCGTGTGCAAGGCTTGGCAGAGGCATACCAAGTGACGCTTTGCATCGACAACTCGGGGCCAGAGTTCTTGGGGTTTCATTACTTATTTATTTATCACACTGAACTGAACGATGCAATACATCAAATAATAAGAATGAGGTATACTCCAGCTTCTTGTTCCCATAATCTTTAACTTGGCTCTAAATTAATTGTAATAAATATATGTTGTATTCAAAATATTAAGAGCAAAATCACCCAAAATCCTATACTGCCACTTTAGTAGATTTGGTTCCAGTGATTATGACCTTTGACTCATGATCTGTATATCACTTGACCTCCGTATAGTTAATAGCTACGAGCAGAGGGCGGGAAATTAGGACTGTACTCAAAGCACTGATATGTGGAGCCTGAAGATATGGACAGACAGATACAGCGACAGACACTGGCAGACACTGCCCAAAACATTGCCTTCCCAGTTCGCACGCGATAAAAATCTAGTTTGAATGTTTTGTAATTTTTCACACTCTAATAAGCCCAATCAAATGTCCTTATTATATTCCTTGAGTTACAGATCTTTGGTTGTATGGATTCTGGTTTGACAGAACTAAAATATTCTTGTCTACAATAACTTATACACAGACATATACGGTATTAATGTCTACAGTAGGCAATTGCCGTCACGACCCATTTGGTGGTGCTGCTCCAGTTTTACTTCCAAGCAAAAACAACATGATCCCTCCACTTGCAAATTCCACCCAACACATGTAATGTCATCTGATGTACACCAAAGATCACAAGTGCTGGTGTGTCCTGTGTGCAAAGGTCAAGACTCGTGTTGGGTGCCTCTCAAGACTTACAATTATCACAAGACGCTTAACAGGTCTAAAGGAGGACATGTTAACCTTTCGATTCTGAGACGTCTGGCGAAGGTAAATATCGTCCAGCTTCAGCCAGGAACGAAATAAGGAAACCACTGTTAGTCCCGTATTTCCGTTAGCTAAGGAACTTCCCTAACACCTCTCCCTTACAGTTTTACTTTCCTGAGTACCTATTGGTATCCTCTTACTTGCTTCTTCTATCCTTTTAATATCAAGATAGACTGCATGAGTTACACACAAGAATATCGTAGCCGAGCTAGATTAGAAATAAACCGATAAGGAAGGGATGTTAGTAAGCGTCCTACCCTCACGAAAATACCGCCCATAGTCTGAATAGAAGATTACCTCTAAACTCTTCTTTATCCAAATAATATATTTATGACGAAAAATCGTCGTTCTGGGTGTCAAGATTTTAATTTTATGATGTCTGACGGCTAAAGGTTTTAACTCCAAAACAAAAATATGCTATGAATTTAAAACAATAAAGTTTCTTGATCTTCTTTCCCTCCTTCGTTCTGCAGCTATTAAAAAGGGGTACTAGATGACACTCTATATTCCCCGACACTGAACAAATACAGGTATAACTTGTAACCAGTATTATCCTAGAACGAGAAATCCATACAATGTACAGTCACCCACAATATTCGTGTCCATTTCTCGAACCCCGTAAATGTGTGAGCAGGTTTGTCGAAGCTGCAGGGAGACTCACACTTATCTGGGAGCAGTGTCAGTGGGGGTTGCGAGTACTGGGGATGGAAGGGGTGGTGTGGTGGTGGACGAGTTGTATGCTGCAGTCGTCATGTTATTATGTAGGTTTTCCTGCTCTTGATATTGGCTGTTTTATACAAAATGTTATGCACCATATTCTACGCCCAACTTCTTCGGTTTAGATACGATGCGGGCCTCGGGTTCTTTATTCTGGACCAGGCTACGGTTTACGAACAAGGGATAGGGCACAAACACAGGCTAATCAGATATGCACGTATATTACCTTACAGAGTACAACTGTTCACACACAAGTACATGGACAATCCTATTTAAATACAAGTACACTATATGACACAGTACGATATAAAACACACTATATATCACAATACAAGACACACAAGTGGCCTGAACACCATATGACACACGACACTATATATATATATATATATATATATATATATATATATATATATATATATATATATATATATATATATATATATATATATATACTACAACACAAGACATAGAGGGGTATGAATGTAATACAACCTACGACACGGTATATCACAACGCAATATGCACAGGTGCTATGAGCGCAGCGTAACACAAGGCATTGTATATCACCTACATGATACAAACACAATACTTAGACACTAGATTGGGATGTAGAGTCAGGTCAGGTATGTAGTGCATGGGGAAGGGAACAACATGCTTAACGGCCTGAGAATAGTTTCACTACGCTGAGATGCACTACTACAGTATGTGATGGGGATGGGGATGGATAGCCCCGTTACACTGAATCCCGGGGTATTTGGACAGGGACGTGAAGTGAGGTGTCACTTGGGGAACAGGGGAACTTCTCACAAGGATATATACTAGCACAAGGGGGGGGGGGTTGATACAAGTTGGGGGCACACACATGGGGGTGCGAAGTTAGGGGGCTGGGGAAGGGAAATGAACACAAATTTTGTAGCACTACAACTCACGGTACTGCTGGTCATCGGAGGGGGGCGAGGGGTGCACCTATGGCCACTACACGGGCAGCCGTAGCTGGTGGCCAGGAGTGGGAGGAGGGCTATCTGGGGTGTGCTTCCCGTGTGAGTCTCTAATGGCGTAGTCTGGGGTCTGGGTCGAGCTGAAGGGTGGAGTGATGGGCAGCCCTTTCCTTGTGGGGGCCCTGGGAGGGTGGTGGCACTCGGGACTAGGGCCAAACATGGCTTGGAGGTGCTCAGCACGGAGCCTGCCCTTTGTCGTGGTGGATGTCCTGGGGGCAGACATGGCCTTGTCTGGGCCAAGGGTCTCCTGCGGGACTCTCGTTGCTTCTCTAGGGCTGCGGTCTCGCCTGGAAGAGCGGCTGTCAGGGGTTGCCTGCGGCTGACTGCACTGGGGGGAGGGGAGTCCAGCAACTGCTGTTGGTGTTGGGGGCAGTTCGCCGGTGCCTGGGACTGAGGTTTCGCCAGGAGGAGGTGGCTGTCAGGGGTGGTCTGTAGCCGCTTGCTCTGGGGCAGTCCATCAGTGGCTGTAGGCAACGAGGGTGGGTCACAGCGACAGAATACCTGGCCTTGGGGTGGTCTTGCCCTGGCTGGTGTCTGGCAGGGTACCTGTGGGGGAGCAGTCTCCACTCTCCATACAGGAAGGGAAGCGTGAGGGGAGCCTTTCTCTGCCACAGGATGGGTGGGCTAAGCAAGAGGTGTTGCCCTTGCAGGGAACCTACAAAGCCACGGAGAGAGAACGACCGTTGGTCTGTTCCCCGGCTTGGTGGGCCTGATGGTCCCTGCTGCAACCCCGTACCAGAGCGTAAGAAGGAGATCCGGAGGACGCACCTTCGCCCAGGCAGATCTGGTGGACACTGCCTAGGCTCCTGCCTGGGGTAGCGGTCGAAGGAGATCCAGTGGACACTCTTTCAGGAGACCATTTGTCCTGGGGACGACCAGAGGAGGAGGCCCGAGGGGTCTCCTGGCAGGCGCTGCAGATCTGGTGGACACTGCCCTCCTGCCGTTGGGGACTAGCTCAGCTGGGGGACGACCGGTGGTTTGCCCCCCTGTGGTAGATCCGTTGGATACTACCACTGGGCCCACCGCCCTCCTGGCGAACACTAGAGAAGGTAGTCTGGGGGAAGTTCCGACACGCTGGCTCCCGGAGGTGGGTGCCAGGAAGAGGATAACTGGCGGTCGCTCCTCCTACAGTAGATCAGATGGATGCTACTGTGCTGCTGCTCCCCTGGGGTGTAGTAGGAACGACAGCTCCAGTGGAGCCCCTTCCTCTTTTCAAGGCAGGTCTGGTGGACACTGTGTCTAAGGGCCAACTTAGGACTTGACTACTGTAAGTCCCACCCTGATTCTGGTGAGTGCTTGCTCCGTTGGAGAGTAACGCACTTGATCTGAGTACTGCCTGGTGGTCCGGCTGCGTGAAAGAGGGGCATCAGGTCACGGGGGATATATGTCCCTGTGGCGCGGAATGCGGGTATACCTCCCCATTGCCTCCTCTTGGAGTGGGGGGCTACCTCCCCATGTCCTTTTCCTGGGGTGGTAGTGTCGGGATTGCTCTGCCGGGTGGGTATTTCACAAACAATGGAGATGGAATAGGATAATGAAAACTATAATATATTACCACATGCTAAAATGGATATGCAGCTTCTAAAAAATCTAGTTGAGCTGTGACAGGGAGGTTCCTCCTGCCCTCTCCGAACACTCCCCGTCCACCATAATACTGCCTCAAATCCCACCAACAGACTCCCTTTCCTTAGGCAGCTGTATAGCACATAGTTGACAAAACATTACGACACAACAACAAAACACAGAAAACATTGCCTTGTTGGTTCACATGTCTGTAATACTGACACGATGTAGATAATTTTTATATTGTGGCGACATCTGAAACCTCTACAGTAGTTAAGTAAGGGCCTAACCACTTATTAACCAGAAACAATGGAGGTTGGTGATGGTGGGGAGTCTAAATTCGGGTATTGACCACAGCTGTGATGGAATGTGATAAAGCATGATGAAGTAAGGTGTAAGCACCACTGTCAGGCAAGGTCACGAAAGTAGGGAGCCAAGGGTATTGACTGTATAACAGATTCATTTCATATGATTAGTGTGGCAAAAACTGTAGTCATGATCAAGTTTTCAGTGTTTTTCTCTGTTGGTTAATAGGAAATAATGTCTTGTAGGCCGAGATTTGATGAAATCCTCCCATGCACTGCTTATGGAAACTAACCACCCGTAGGTATGTTGTTTCCCAAGTAGTGCAGAGACAAAACCTGTGTCAGATCGTGACATTATTGTCCAAAATGTGTGACTCATGCATTCATAAGTAAAACAGCTTTTAATTTTTGACAGTATTAAGCACACACACACACACACACACACACATATATAGATAGATAGATAGATAGATATAGATAGATAGATAGATAGATAGATATAGATATAGATAGATAGATAGATAGACACACACACACACACACACACACACACACACACACACACACACACAAATCTTCCTGCAGTAATTTCAACCATAAAGGATTAAGTAAACAATTTATAACATTTACCTCTCCTTGCTATTGCTCACAGTCAAGTCATTAGATATATGGGGCGGACGTGTTTTTGTCACATATACAATCCTTGGTCTTCATTTTCTTAATATAATAAACACATATTGGGTCTATACCCGAGTTTAGACTCCACACCATCACCAACGTCCATAGTTTCTGGTTAATAAATGGTTTGACACTTAACTATTGTAAAAGTTTCAGATGTCACGACAAAATAACGTCCTGCTACATCGTCTCATATTACAGACATGTGAACCGACAAGGCAGTTTTCTTTGCTTTCTTGTTATGTCGTAATGTTCTCTTGACTATGTGCTATACAGCTGCCCAAGGAAAAGGAGTCAGTTGGTGGGAATCAAGGCAGTATTATCGTGGACGGGGAGTGTTCGGAGAGGGCAGGAAGATCCTCCCTGTCGCAGTTCATCTAGTTTTTTTTGAAACTGCATGTTTATTTTAGCATGTGATAATACATTACCGTATAGTTTTATTAACCTTTTCCGTCTCTATTGTTTGTATAGAACAGTCAAAGCCAAGAGCAGGAAATGCTGCACAGTGACATGACGATCCTCTTCATCCCCAGTCCCTGCAGTCCCCACTGACACTGTTCCCAGATACGCGTGAGTCTCCGTGAAGCTTCGACAAAGCTGCTCGAACATTTAAGGGGTTCGAAAAAAGGACACGAGTTTTGTTGGTGACTGTACAAGGTGTAAAACTTTTTCACTTAACACTTTTGCCTTTCAAGCAAGGGACGAATTTGTTACTTTATTCCAGCTCCCACATTTTTTTTTTTCGATGAAGAGAAGTCCCTGATATGTTCAGATATCTATTCTATTATTGTTATTATTATTATTATTGTTATTATTATTATTATTATTATTATTATTATTTTTGCATTTATCATTCTTATTTATCTTTGTAAATAAATGTAGTTTAATAATCACAATGAACCAGTCATTACCATTGTATGAGTAATAGCAAGTTTACATAAATATGCTCCATAAAAGTTTCTATATATTATACATGTTTTATGATACCTATAACACAAAAAAAGGTTGCTAGGTTCACATGACCGGGCGTTTATAAGCTGCAGTGCACGGGGGATGGGGTAAGGGTAGGTTTAGGGTGACACTGATCACCTTTGCCATTTCCCTTTCGTGATGTTTTCACAGTGAAAGATGACACAGTCTATACTGCTATTACTCTAACCTGGCGTGAAGCTCCCATCTCTCCATCATGACTCATGAGCTGTAACAATAAATTAGCATTATAGTATGATGTCGCTGACAAGTGCTGTGGAAAGGATGTGGAGCTGTAGTTTGCTCTTTTTGTCTGTACCGAGCTATGTGAAATGAGCGGCAAATGAATGAAAATCTAGGCTAAGTTTGAGTAAAACGAGTATAACATAATCCTCAAGCGGTGATGCAACATGGAGTGCTGGGGAAGGTGTGGTGCGTGGAACTGATAGGTGCTGGGAAAAGGAACACCGGAATCTCTTAAATGGGTTCCTAGCTTACAAGAAACCACTTGGCATATCACTCGTTGTAGAATAACCCGATGGATGCACTACATCTAGTGAGTGGACGATGGGCGTCATGAACAGATATATCCAAGGTAATGTTAAGAATTATGTCTGACAACGATATATATATGTATATAGATAGATAGATAGATAGAGAGATACATATATAGACAGTCAGATAGATAGATATATGTCTAATATATGATGTATTTTTATTTCTTTCTGTTACGCAAAGATGTTCATTATATTACACTTTCCTATTTCTTTTTCAAAAGAACACTGCGATGTCAGGTATAAATAATAACCTATTTGTTTATCAGTCCCTCAGATCGATATTGTAATTCCAGGTGGTAAGAAAAGCTAACACAATTAATCCAGAGTCAACACAGCGTCATCATCACAGGGAATGAGAAGTGGACAGCTTGAGAACCGAATATCGGTGAAGGCATTTTTTTTTTTCTTTTTAACTTCAGTGAAACCCACGATTATCTCATCAAATCTCCCCCATTAATATCATCACATTAATCTTGAACGAAACACCCCTAGCATGTCTCATCATAGTCGGTTCATTATATTTCCCAAACAATGGTAGGTGCAGTAAAGGTGTGTAATGCCAACTGTTGCATGTAGGAGGAAGACTGCTGGACCTCAGGGAATGAATTGACCAGTGTATTGTATGCCCAAGTCTTACACCTAAAAAGAATAAATAAATAAAATATAATAAAATACTCTCTTATAACTACTGTCTAATATCCTCTGTTTGTCCGTTTCATCTTTTCAGCATTTTTCCTTGCCTGTGTGTTCCAATATTTATTCTGTTACTAATCTGCTATTTCTCCCCCTCTCTGTTCTTTTTATTTTCTTGTTTACAGCAGTATAAAATTTCTGTCTATGGCATCGATGGCTTGTGAGCTATAATGCTAGGTTATCTTAATTGTTAACTTTCTTTTCTTGCAACTTAGGAAAAGGGTGTCTTTCAGTAATTTCATTAAGACAACGCCTTTTTTTTTTCTTCTTTTATTTGCTTCCTGAGCAGATATTGATATTCAGATAATTGAAGAAGTTCGCTAAGACATTGATCTAGTATCTTCCCTCAACGAAACTCGTCCAAATAATTACCAGACAAGGAATCTACAGGAAATCCCACATTTTGTGATGAGAATGATGAGTATATAGCAATAAGTGCCATAAGTGCAACAGTACACTCAATGGTGAGATTATTCTGTCAGTATGATGGAGCGATAGTCAAGAGAATAATATTACAAGAAGTGACGAGATTATGTAACTGAGTTTGCCAGTCAATCAGCCAAACGCCACTCGCCCACACACTCCACCTCTGCTCCCCAGCTCGGCCGCTCTCACCTACTGCCTTGCTCTGGTGCCCTGCCCTTCTGAGCCTCGAGTACGGTATGCCAATAGACCCTATCGTAGGCAGACAACGAAAAATATACTGATTCAGTTACGAAATCCTTATTATACTTGTTTCTGATGCCAGTCTGATGAAATAAACCTGTATTAATAATGGGAAAATCGACTAACATATAATCAATTCTGTGCTGGGAATCCAATTCATCTATCTCAGGTGAGACCCAGGTAAGTTTTCACTGTACCACGACCAGGTAAAAGTTGTCTCTCCTCGTCACATACTTGTAACCAAGGTGCCTTCGCCGCTACCTGTGTCCCTGAAAGAGACAAGACAGCACCCTGGAATTCGGGCAAGTAGATACCTTTAATCATACCCAAAGTACATCAGTATAATTTTTTTCTGTAAGATTTTTCCTGTGTCAGTACAGGTTTATTTTATCATACTGACTTGCCGGACGTGCTGTGGGTGTGATTAAAAGCTTCTTTCTGCGAGGGGGTTGTCTCTTTCCTTTCAGGCCCTTAGTGAGGGAGTTGGTACCTTGATTATAAGTATGTGACGAGGTGAGACAACTTTCACCTGGTCGTGGTAGAGTGAAAAACTGCCTGACTTTCATCTGTGAGTCCCGGGATCAATTTCCGCAACAGTATTGGTAATATAACATGTAATAGGCGTCCACACTGAAAGTGTGGAACGTGTTCGAGCGAGCGAGCAAGCAAGTCAGGCAGTGCTGAATATTGTCTCATGTGGCTCATCATCTTCCTCTGATTTCCTGACCTGAAAATACGAAAAAGAACTTATTAGATTACACCAAAAATATTCCCTTACACTTCCTAAAACCAATTCTCGTCTTGTATTAATTTTAGGTCTTGGACTTGGGACCTAGCAGGTTAATAATGACTTTACTTTTTGGTCACTCACAAAAATTACTATCACCAAATCTCTCGGTGCGCTCCAATTCGAATCAGAGATTAGAAATTCAGAGTTTCTGTCGTCGATCAGAGTACTGACTCAGATTCAGTCAAAAATCCCCCTACCCCCCCCCCAAAAAAAAAAAAAAAAAACTGAAGGTATTACTTGTTTTGAAGAGGAAAAACCTGGTTGCTGTCAGCAATCATCGGAAAATACTGCTGCGCTACTCACACAACCTTAGACCATTACTTCTTGCCAGCCGACTGTTACGCTAATCTGCCTTATAAATAATTGCTTCCGTGATTTACGATATTATATATATATATATATATATATATATATATATATATATATATATATATATATATATTGGGAATTACGGTTGTCTATGAAATTAAAATAATTGAGGATTTTTATAGGATTTTCTAAAGTGGTGTCTATATTTCTTGTAACTTCTTGGCTGAGATATCCAAAAAAGTTCGCTACTGTACCCCTGCTTCCATTTCTTGCTGATGCGGTAAATCTTTCGCTCGGTTATATATGTCGGGGGTCCAAACTGTGACTAAATTTGGTGTTTGAGAGAGCAAAACGAGCGAGAACAATACATTGATATAGACTAATATCAGTGTGACTGAAAAGCTGCTGCAACAAAATATTTCTTTAAGAAAATACACAATGCATTATCGACACCAAACAGAGGATTTCTTAGAATAGCACGGGAGCTCAAGCTGTTCACAAAAAACTTATCTTTATTCATCAATAAAGTGATCAAGTCCCAACGTCCACCTTCTCAGCGAACTCAGGGTCAAACGATAATCATTTTGCCAAGCCAGTTGACTGGCTTTTCACGTTGACACTTCAGTCAGATGCTGACGAGGAGCCAGCAAGTGGTGACACTGTATAGCCTGGGGGGAGCAAAGCAACTATAGCGTCCACCCAGGAGTCAGACATCCTCATGTTTCCCTGCATCTCGCCGTGGGGAAGGACCCTGCACTGACCCTGGCGAGGTGCTGCTTATCACAAAGGGGTGCCGGTTTCCTGCATGGTGCATATACTGTACAGTATATGTAGGACGGCGCCACAGAGGAAAATGTTTACCTGTGGTCGACAGGTCTGCTCGGCCATACAGACAGGGGATAAGCAACGACAGTAACACCTCAGTGAGGTATAAAATTCTACCTACTCTGTAATAAACCACTGGAGGTTTATAAGACTGCTGTGTCCACCTAGGGTGTTTGTGCAATGGCGTCACCGAGTGGTCTAAACACCCCCTCAAAGGACACCGATCTGGATCAAACTCGAAAACCAATAATCCCCCATTAATGCGTGTGGAAAGTTTGGTAATATGAGTTTCTGAGGGTTTGAAGTTTTGCTACATACATACATACATTCATACATCATACATACATCATACATACATACATACATATATCATACATACTGTACATATACATCATGCATACATACGTGTATACATCATTTACATACATAAAAACATACATACATATATACAAATTCAACGTCAATAGTATCGTTGATATTTTGTTTTTCTACATGCCCTCTGTGTATGCAAAAAAAATTCTCCAAAAATAATGGCCTCTTACATGGGCAGGATGACCTAATTTGATATACTGGTAAAACGCAGACCTGTAGGTTTGGTGCTCTTACTATGTATCTCTGAGTGTAAGCTTTTTCTGACCAAACACACTTACGAGTATACTCCTGACTGTGAAGCAGATTCATGAGCCAAATTAAGCAGAGTAATTTCAACACTTCAATAGTATATCCCCCTCCCTCTCCTCCTAGACATTTCAGAACACAAATGACAGAGGCTAAGAGAGGAATGCACGTGAAGAAGATGGAGGATGGACGAGGTTTGATTGTAGATGAAGTGGAGACTAGAACTGAAGTGGGTGGACGTGTGCTGCGGGTGGTGATGTGTGTGGTGGAGTGGGTGGCGGTGGTGTTGGGTCTGCTGACTGATGGTGGCCGTGGGCGTCGTTGGCCACTGGGAAAAACCATGATCGCCCTCGCCACCTCCATTATCACACCGACCTTCACTGGCATCTACGTCGTCAGATACGTGTGTAAGTATAGCAGGAAATCGGCATCTCCGGTAACCAGAGTTTGTAAACGATGGCTGCCTAAGCTGAACTAGAAATATCTACAGAATTTTTTTTTGCAGAAACATAATATATTAAAAGAAGATTTTATAATAATTAAAATAACATACAAATTATTTATCTTTTTCAGTTGGTGTTGTGGTACCATTGATGATCAGCCTGTTCCCAAATCTTTTGTTGGTCACTGATACAGTGTACGTCATCATCAATGCCATAGTTCCCCTGACAGTACTGGTGTTCTTCTGGGTGAAAAGACGCAGCTTCAGCACTCTACTTGCTGACCTTCAAACCCCCCTGGTGTTGGGGGGCAGCAAGACCAGCCTCCTGCAGTGCACCATATGGATCGTCTTCGTTCTTCTTGACACTGCTTTCACTGTGTCGATTCATGTCCACTGGAACATAGACCTTTTAATAATAAATAATCCGTTCAGTCTGGAGACACTAATTATATTATATTCAGTGGTATCATTGCGAATGATTACGAGTTTTGTAATGTTACTGAACGTGAGCGCTGGCCTTGTGCTCCTGGGCAGCCTAAGGGGGACAAACGTAGCCTTGAAGGGTCTCTTGTCATCCAGGGACACAAAGAACAGCCAACCCCAAGTGTCTGTAGCCAAGGCCTTGTGCAGCCTCCGCCATCGCTACCTAACCCTCCACCACCTACACAGCCACCTCCAATCCATCATCTCCTTCCCCATCTTCATTGCCACGGTGGAGAAGATCGTTATGTTTGTGATCCTGTCATTTTTCTTGCTGGTGTTCGACATACCTTTGAATTATTTTTGGCAGTTTTTGTTTCTTGTTTTCTCCAGCATTGCGATCATGTATGTGCTGGGGAGTGTGGCTGACCATCTACAGCAGGAGGTAAGGAAATGTGTACACAGTAGCTGTTTCTGGTGTGTGTGTGTGTGTGTGTGTGTGTGTGTGTGTGTGTGTGTGTGTGTGTGTGTGTGTTCCAAAATCCCTGTTTATATTACTGAACAGGAATCTATAACTTATGATTAGCCTTGGTAAAGAAATTTGCTTATTTTTGTCACATATTGTTTTGAATTCCTCTTCAAAAAAACATAATTTGAGTCGGCACAGGTTTCCCTACAAGATTGAAAAGGTTGGTGGATTCACTTTGACTTTCAGCAATTTTGTCATAATATTACTGTATCAAGCTTGTAATGTCTGTATACTCATACTTTCACATCCCCTGAACACAATTAGGTACTTAAATTAAGAAAATGTAGATGTTTGTATAATCTGCAATTCTTCGCACATATCAAAGAGCAATAGTCCCTTTACGCTGGCAATGTGCTACTTAGTTTGTTATTGCCCGCCTTCAGCAAAGCGAAACGATATAGTTTTTGTCAGTGTGTGTCTGTATGTGTGTGTCTAAGTGTGTGTGTGGGGGATGGATGGGTGTGGGTGTGGGTATGTATGTGAGTGTATGCATCTGTTCCCAACATATCTCAAAACGTTGTTGACGAATTTTCACCAAATCTTCAGGAAATAGCATCTGTGCAGATGTGCAGAAACCTATTACGCGATGACTGAATTCAGTAAAGTTTTGTTATTTTTCTTCAGATCTGGGTTGTAGGTAACTTGCACCTGAACCACCAAAATAATTTTGCGGGCGATTAGCATTCGACCCCCGAATGCTTTTCTTTTATTACATCCTCCAAAGTAGTTGGAGGAGGTTAGGTATTCACCTGTTTTTGTCCGTTTGTTCGTTTGTTTGTCCACACGATATCTTCAGACGTTCTGAACGAATTTCAATGAAATTTTGTTTGAAGGGTTGGCCATGGTCCAAGAAAAATTGATTAAATTTGAGGGCAGATCCTGCAATGGCACTGGTGGAAGTATGCGCTCTCTGAGTGCTTTTAGTTCTTGCTGTAACCAGACGATTTCATTCAAGCCCAGTAAAGGCGTCTCGCCATGTACGGGTTTCTTAAACGTATTGTCCCGGTTCTCGTAGGATAAATAGGCTCCGTAGCACTTCTTCTTAAACGATTTATTTTCCAAACTACCTAATAACATCATTTTTTCCTTCTTACATCATATTAATATTGACAAAAACTGTACGAATAACAAAAAAATACAGTAATGGAGCAGAATCAGAAATAACCGGTTAGGAAGAGATGTTAGTGAGCTTCCTAAACGCACGAGAATACCGCTTTGCATCTAACCCTTCCCGTTTAAAGTGCCTCCCAAGCTTAATCAAATCGTCTGATGGAAAAATTTAAATGGAAAAGCATCCCGGGGTCTGTAAGTTAATTTTCCAAAATCCTCAACTAAATTAACAATTTATCCCCTTCAGGCTGCGACGCCCTTGAGGATCCTGGGTGAAGCGGCCTCGCCTCATGAAGTTGGCCTGTTCGATGGCCAGGTGGAGGCTGAGGTGAGGTGCATGTGACTTTATGGAAAATTTTACCCAATTTTTGGATCCCTACGCCACCAAAACCTCTCCTTTTTTTTTTTTTCTTTTTTTTTCCCTCTCCCAGCAAAAATTCACCCGGTATTTGTATCCCCCCAGTCCGCTCCCGCCTCCGTCTAGCACAATATCAAACACCCCTTTCAATACTTTTTATAATGTAAGGGAAATGTGAAGGAAAAAAGTTACTGAACAACACAACCTCTACCTGTACAGATGACCATGAACTATGCTGTACTCAACATTCGCTGTAGTATTGTGATACACACTCTAACGTATGGAAGTGAAGCTTGGACTTATTGGAAGGACACAAGTCAAGTGGGGGAGCAGTGGACGTGATTTATTTGAGAGGGACATGTAGAGTTAAGTGGAGAAATAGACTGACAAATAAGAAAATGAAGGAGGGTTGTGATGTGCATGTAGTTGTGATAGAGTGTGTTAGGAGAAATACACTTAGATGGTTTGGCCATGTTGAGACGATGGAGAGTGAGAGATTAGCTAGGAGGGTATCTGAGTGAGGTGGAGGGGAGTAGTGGGAGGAGGAGATCGAATATAAAGTGGAGGGATAGAGTACAGAGGAATATGAAAGGGGGAGGGGGATTGTTCGTTGGGGGAGAGCAGAGAAACAGCAGGGGACGGGGCGACATGGAGACGATTTCTTTATGGTCACCCATTACGGGATTAAGGCGTCTGGCTATTGATAGTTTGATTTTACTTCTTTTAGGGTTTCGTTTTAAGATATGCATTTTGATTTGAAAGGATCCTTTGTTTCTTATACTTCATCAGCTGGTCTTAATTAATGTAAAGGTAAAATGTTACCGGCTGTCATGGAAAATAAAGAACTGTGTGTGTGTGTGTGTGTGTGTGTGTGTGTGTGTGTGTGTGTGTGTGTGTGTGTGTGTGTGTGTGCTTTAAGCCAGGAGAGTGACTATTGATACTGAAATATTTTTCATAAAGTATACCTGTGCTTAATCTCATATTTGCAGAGTGTACATTGTCTGGGATACACCTGGCTGTGATACGGATATGGGTGTTATGTTCAGATAATCAGTGTCCTCCAGGGCAATTATTGACAAAAATCTTGGTCATTTTTAACGATAAATAATCATTCAAGAAATCTAATATTTTCGCAAGTCAAAGAATCAGATGATATTACTTCACTCTAATATTCACATGCTTATAAAGTGTTTAGTAGGTGTATCAGTGAATATACATGTAAGAATATAAACAGCCTCATGCTCAGGTGTGAGTCAGGAAGCTGGTGGTTGTGTTTACAGGTGGTGAGACTGATAAGACTGAGCGAGCAGCCACTGACCATCAGGCCTTGTGGACTCTACACCCTGACCCGCTCCAACCTCCTTGCGGTAAGACAGATAGACAGGGATAGATGATAGATAGGTAGATAGACAGATACATAGATAGATAAATAGGTAGATAGGTAGAAAGAGACGGACAGATATAAAAACTCACGGACAGACATGGAAAGATAGATAGATAGATATACTCATTGAGAGACAGACAGACGGACATAGACAGATGGATGGATGGACAGACTGATATGGATATACAGTATATAGATAGATACGCAGATAAACAGATAAAGATATTGATTGATTGTGGGATGTCCTGTGTATATAAAGACATATTGGCCACGTTAAATAAGCACAGAAATTGTCAGAAATGCTTTAATAATACAACACTTATTTTCAGCACAATCACAGAACATACCATAGTCGAGATCTAAAATATGGACCATCTATCCAAACAGTAGCTCCTCCCTCCTTCTGGATATTATATAAACATGTCTACAGTCGGTTGTTGGATGTTGCTAAGTTTATTCATTATTAAAGTATATTCTGCATTACGCTACATCCTGAACAAAATAGTGAAAATTTATTAGACTACAGAGAACAGTCACGCAAATCTAAAGCAAGCCCAGATGAGTTACAGTCAACATCATGAGTTCCTCGTCTCTCCTGTTTCTCTCTCCACAAGCTTTGGTAATAAGATGAAGCCACAACAACCGACACTGATCATATTATTTGGCCACAGATTAGTGTCATTAGTGTCAGTTGCTGCGAATTCAGCACAATGGAAAACTGAAGCAGGACAGGCGGCAGGACAATGTTGCTGACTGTACAGGTAGACGACGCAGTAAAATTAAGCAACAAAATATTTATCCCTGGTGAATGGAGGGATACTTTGGCTTTAGTAGCATTCCGACGTCCCCGCCACCGCAAATCACAGCTTGTAGACGTCATAATTTAGTAATAGTCACATTTATAACTTTTTATTTATAAAGAAGGATGTATTTTAGTATGCACAGCGCCATATAACCTTGTTGTTGCTGCTCTACGGGTTCTTTTCTCGTAATTAGTAACTCATTTCCGAATTAATAATTTGAAAAGGTTCCATACTGCTCCTCCTCCTCCTCCTCCTCCTTCTGCCCTTCCCGCATGAATCATTGTTTGTCCGTATCTCAGTCACTGGGTCACCTTTGGCTGTGCAATTTTACACAAAGTGAAGCCAGCGGTTAAGGCTCAACCTGAAGACTTTAAGGTTCATTATAGTATACTCGATCAAATAAGTATCTTTATCCAGGCGAACGATGGTTTTACCATGAGTCATGTGAAAGTTCGATTACAAATACTTTTGAAAGATTAGTGTGTCTCATATGATGTATAAATAATGTGGCCAACTGCCGCTTGGAGGAACTTCTTTTCATACCTTTAACCTGTAACCTTCATATTTGAATTTGACCTATATATGGTTAATAGCTTCCATCCTAAAAATTAAAAATAAATAAATAAAATAAAATGGGGTTTGTTGCTCAAGACTTATATTTAGAGCCCGAGCACACAAGCAGACAGACAGACAGACAGACAGACAGACACACTCACAGATGCGTAGACCAAAAGCTTACCTATGCATACAGTGCAGTGCATTAACAGACAAACATGCGGACAGACAGATTATAACCAAAATCGCTGCCAGTCCACTAGGCAGGGAGAAAAATCTAGCACTCTGATTTTTCTATTATTCACCATACACTCATTGTCGACGTACAAATTGCTTTTTCATAGTCCTGAGGATGTTAGGGTTCTGGTGTGAAACTGTTGAAAAATTGTTGTTTATTAATATTTACACGTTACTATCAGCACTGTTACTGCCTTTACAGATAGCCATTGCCGTCACGACCCATCTGGCGGTGCTCCTCCAGTTCCAGTTAGATGGACAATAATCATCAAGTTTTTCCCTACAATCGTAATATTTTCTGATAACAGCCAGAGATCACAGATGATGATGGGTCATGAGTGCAGAGGTGGAGATGTGCGTGAGGTGCGAGGTTTTCCGAAAAGTAGACCTACAAGGAATATTATTACATGCTTCTAACAGGACTAACAAAGGAGGCATTTATTCTTTCAAGATCTGTCTCCGAAGCTGATCACCCTACGGTTTTAGAGACAAAGGTGAAATAATGAAAGTGTTCTTGGACTGGAGAGGTCGTTGGAGATTACCCCTAAGTTCTTCAGTCCATAATGTCAGCCTAATGGTAAGTAGATAGACAGGTAGATAGATAGATAGGTAAACAGATATCATTGTAGGTATCCAAGACATATTTTTAACATGATGTTTCTCTTCAAATATGGATTATATTTCCACTCAATAAGTTTTATAAAGACGTTTCTCTTAAGTGAGAGTCTCCTTGGTTGTGTAGTCAGTGGGGGATGGGAAAAGGCCCTAGTGAAATGAATCTTTGCAATTTTCTCTCTCTATAGCCAGACGCCTTAATCCAGTAAGGGTTGGCCACAAACAAGTCGCCTTCAAGTCGCCCTATCCCCTGCCATTTCGCTGCCCCCCACCCCCAACTTACACCCCTTCTCTCAAATTTTCCAGGCATTAAACACACGTAGGCGTTATTTTGTGACTGCCAATAGACACTTTTACCCAGAAAACGTGAATCCATTAGACGGACAAGATTTAAAACTTTTCCACTGACGCTTTTACTGATGCAAACAATGGATGTAAATACGAATATACAGCAAAGCAATTTTTTCAGCAAAGGATAGTCGCTTATTTGTTTTAGTTTTGTTCACTGTTTTTTAAATTATTTTATTTATTATTTTGTGTGTGTGTGTGTGTGTGTGTGTGTGTGTGTGTGTGTGTGTGTGTGTGTGTGTGTGTGTGTGTGTGTGTGTGCACTGTATGTTGGAGAACTCTCAACTTTTGTAAATTAATGTTGAATTTGATAACCATATTAAAGGAACCTCTACATGTGCAACAATAACAGCAACAAAAGAAAAATATCTAGTCTTACATGCCTTTGTCAGTAAATGCAGAAAGCTATCGGTATACTGAAGCAACCTCTACACGTGTATCGATAACAGTGTATGAATACGAATAATTAAAGACGAACAGCATTTCCTAGACAACGTTGGATGGTCTCAACACACACACACACACACACACACACACACACACACACACACACACACACACACACACACACACACACACACACACACACACACACACACACACACACACACACACACACATTCGAGTACATTTTTTCCCCACCTCTCCTTGAATAATGGTAAACATTACGAATTCGTGTTAGGACATTGTGTGTGTGTGTGTGTGTGTGTGTGTGTGTGTGTGTGTGTGTGTGTGTGTGTGTGTGTGTGTGTGAATTATATTCTAGACCAGGTTGCATCAGTGTAATTTGTTATGATTATAGACCTGCAAATAGATGTCCTTTTGAGTATTCTTTCATTATACCTTCATAGCATTATTGACAAAGTGACAGAGGATTGAAAACTGGTGCTCTGATGTCTGTGTGATAGTCAGTCCAAGTCAATTATCACTCATAGATAAAATTCCAATACTCCTTTTACTATAACCTGGCCTAAAATTACCATCACTTCACATTCAGTAAGTTGTCACAATAAAGTAACACTAGAATATGATACTAGTCACGAAGAGGTGCTACGGAGAGGATGTAGAGTTGCAGTGTTGTCCTTCTTTGTCACTGAGTCACGTGTAATAAGCTACAAAAAGGCGAAAATCTGGGCCAAGTTAGAGTGAAAAGAGTATAAGAAAATATGATAAATTTACCCCTGTCGCTTAAGTAAACACCTAGACAGAATAAAAAGCACAAAGAAACAATTAACTCTCACCAGAGAGACTGAAAATAAAATAATGTTGGCCATATAATTATTACTTTTAATCACTTTAATGGCCATGCATCTTCAGGCCAAACATCAAAGAGAAATACAAGGACACTCATCATCCTTGGCTCCTCCACAAGCAACCATAAATCAATATCTTACTCCCCAAGACATCACATATTCAGCCAGTCTTGATCACCTCACACACCTCGTTGCTCTGTGTTCTACCTGTCACATAGAAGTATTTAGAAGATATTAAAGAAGGATGTGTTTGTGGGTATAGTGATATGGATGTGATAGAATGTGCCTACACAATTTTTACCCCAGCTTAGGCAAGAGATAAATCCTTTTTGCAGCTTATATCACGTAGCTCAATGGCAGAAAAAAAAAAAAAAAAAAAGAGTGCCACAGTCCTACCTCCTTTCCACAGCACTTCGTGGCTAGCATCAATGTCTAGTGTTAATCTACCGTTTCAACACTGCATTCGAGGATGGAGAGATGATAATTTTAAGCCAAGTTAAAGTAAAAACAGGAAAACAATGCAGGGGTGTGAAGGATCTAAGGGAAGACTGTGCCAGAGTGTGAGAGTGAGTGGTAGTTTGAGATATATACAAGACGAGAGGACTGGGGACTCTGAAAATGTTTGGGGATTACTAAGTTAATGAGCAGATCAAGAGACATTATACTGAATTTACTCTAACTTGGCCTAAATTTGCGATATCTCCATCTTGAATGCTGTGCTGTAACCTTAAATTAACGCTAGAATACGAAGCTAGTCACTAAGAAGTGCTGTGGAAAGGATGTAGAGCAGTAGCATTGTCTTTCATGCCACTAAGCTAGGCTGCCGAAGGACGAAAAACTCTCTCTCTCTGTCTCTGTCTCTGTCTGTCTGTCTGTCTCTCTCTCTCTCTCTTCTTCATCTTCTTCTTCATCTTCCAAGCATTCTCATCATTTTCTTCTCCCTGCCTCTCCCTCCCCTCCCCTCTCCCTCTCACAAACGCACCATCTTAATAATATAGTGACCCTTACGCCACAAACACTCCAAGATCGATATTTTATTATTAAGTTTCGTCAACACAGGGAGCATTGGTACACACATGAAATACTGTTAAGCCTCTCAGTCCACTAGTAGTAGTAGTAGTAGTAGTAGTAATAGTAGCAGTAGTAGTAGTAGTACCAGCAGTAGTAGTAGTAGTAGTAGCAGTAACAGTAGTAGTAGTAGTAGTGCTAGTGGTAGTAGCAGTAGTAGTAGTAGCAGTAGTAGCAGTAGTAGTAGTAGTAGTAGTAGTAGCAGCAGCAGCAGCAGCAGTAGCAGCAGCAGTCAGCAGTAGTAGCACCAGCAGTAGCAGTAGTAGCAGTAGCAGCAGCAGCAGTTAGTAGCAGCAGCAGCAGTAGCAGCAGCAGTAGCAGTAGTAGCAGCATAGCAGCAGTAGTAGCAGCAGCAGCAGTAGCAGTAGCAGCAGTAGCAGTAGTAGTAGTAGCAGTAGTAGTAGTAGTAGCAGTAGCAGCAGTAGTAGCAGTAGTAGCAGTAGTAATAGTAGTAGTAGTAGTAGCAGTAGTAGCAGTAGTAGTAGTAGTAGTAGTAGTAGTAGTAGTAGTAGTAGTAGTAGTAGCAGTAGTAGTAGTAGTAGTAGCAGTAGTAGTAGTAGTAGTAGTAGTAGCAGTAGTAGTAGTAGTAGTATGGCCACTATCCTCCTCCTCCCCCTCCTTCTCCTCCACTCATCTTCATCCTCCCATTTCCACTCCTCCTTCTCCTCCTCCCCGTCCCACTCCTCCCCCCCTTCTCTCCCCCTCCCACTCCTCCTCCTTCTCCTCCTCCTCCTGGAAAAAGGGTACGCCTTGTCCCTCTCTCGGACCCTGTAGAGTGGGGAAAAAGTCACCGGGATCAAGGAATCAACCTTTTTAATCCAGTGAAAAAAGTGTTTGTGTATTTTTGCTGCTTCCAGACAATTTTATTTATTTATTTATTTATTTATTTTGGGCGAGCAGGATATCTATTAAATGAAGGGGTTAATTACAGGTGTATCTGACCCCCCCCAACTCGAAATCTCTCTCCATAGTTGAACAAAACGGGAATTACCTGCAAAATCTGTCATCGTACTGAAGGGGCCGACAAACACCCCAGGGCATAGAGTCAACATCGTGCAACTTTCAATAGATTGCAAAGTGCGTCTCCTTCATCCCAATAAGAATTTTGCTTTAGTACTGCACGCTCTCTGGTAAGGCAATATGGTTAATTTGTTGTTATCTGACGGAACTGGTCTATTTTTACATCTTCAATGTGGTTATGTGGATTTAGATGTTCCTTAAGTAAGAGGGAGGAATGAGTCTCCTTGGTTACTAGTCAAATCGACCCTCCTGCATGACTACGCTTGGCCATCCATTGAGTCGAAAGTTTTTTTTTTTTTTTTTTTTTTTTTAATGTGACCGACTCTGGGCATAGGCTTCACAGCCTGCTCTCAAGGTCCAGTAGTCCTCCACCTCTCTACATATCACCACTTCGGCGCTAACACCCACCGTCCATACTGCATACATGCCAGGGCTGTCTCATACAGGACTACCTGGCTGTATCTGCGAGTCTCGGGATAGATTCCAGGCAAAGTATTGGTAATATGTTGATTAATATCAGTCTGACTGAAGAGCTGCTGCAACAAATATTTTTTTAATATTATACACAATGCATTATCGACAGCAAGCACATGGATCCTTAGTATTGCATGGGAGCCTGGGGTATTCAGAATAAACTCATCTTTACTCATCAGTTAAGTGGTAAAGCCCCCATGTCCGCCTTCTCAGCGGACTTGGGGTCAATCGATCACCATTCTGCCAAACAGCTTGGCTGTACACTCCCTTTTTCGTGTTGACACTTCAGTCAGGTGCTGACGAGGAGCCTGCAAGTGATGACACTGTGTAGTCTAAATGGAGCAAACAAACTGTGGCGCTCACCCAGGATCCAGACATCCTCATGTTTCCCTGCATCTCGCCGTGGGGAAGGACCCTGCACTGACCCAGGTGACGGGCTGCTTATCACAAAGGGGTGTGGGTTTCCTGCACGGTGCATATACTGTACAGTATCTGTAGGACGGCCCCACAGAAGCAGTAGTTTACCTGTGGCCGTCGGGTGTGTTCGGCCACACAGACCGGGGATAAGCAACAACAGTAACACTTCAGTCAGATATAAAATCTGCCTGCTCTATAATTAACCACTGGAGGTTTATAAGACTGCTGTGTCCACCTAGGGTGTTCGTGCAATGGCGTCACCGAGTGGTATAAACACCCCCTCAAAGGACACCGATCTGGACCAAACTCGAAAACCACTGAACCCCAATTATTGCGTGTGGAAAGTTTGGCAATATATGTTTCTCAGGATTTGAGATTTTGATACATACTGTACATACATGCAAACATACATATACATACATACATACTTACAATATACTTACATACAGATTTGGTGTCAACAGAACCATTGATATTTTGTTCTTCTACATGACCTCTGTGCATGCAAAAACTGTTTTCAAAAGTAATAGCCTTCTACATGGGCAAAATGACCGAATTTGATCTAATGGTAAAATGCAGACGTGCAGGTGTGGTGCCCTTACTGCGTGTCTACGAGTGTACGCTTTTTCTTATCAAACACACTTATACTCGGGACTGTGTAGCATATTCATGAGCCAAAACAAGCCGGGTCATTTCAACATTTCCGTCATACATCCAGCTCCCCCTTCTCTCAGATATTTCAGAACACACATGACAGAGGCTAAGAGTGGATTGCGCGTGAACAAGATGGAGGATGGACGAGGTTTGAGTGTAAACGAGGTGGAGACCAGACCTGCAGTGGGAGGACGTGGGCTGCAGGTTATGATGTGTGTGGTGGAGTGGGTGGCGGTGGTGTTGGGTCTGCTGCCTGATGGTGGCCGTGAGCGTCGTTGGTCGCTGGAAAAAACCATGATCGCCGTCGCCGCCTCCATCATCACACCGACCTTCACTGGCTTCCACGTCGTCAGATACGTGTGTAAGTATAGCAAGAAATCGGCATCCCCGGTAACCAGAGATTATAAACGACGATTACATACCCAGAACTAAAATTATGTACATAAAATTTCATGAGTTTATCAGAAAAAAAAATAAAAACATTTATAATGGATTCAATATATAAATAAAAAAAAATCTAAGGGAATTATTTATCTTTTTCAGTCGGTTTGCAGTTACCATGGATGATGGACCACTTACCAGATCTCTTCTACCTCACTGATATTGTTTCCGTCATCATCACTGCCACCGTTCCCCTGACAGTACTGGTGTTCTTCTGGGTGAAAAGACGCAGCTTTAGCACTTTACTTGCTGACCTTCAAACCCCCCTGGTGTTGCAGGGCAGCAAGACCAGCCTCCTGCAGTGTATCACATGGAGCGTTGTCGTACTTCTTGACACTGCTTTCGCTATGTCGACTGAAATTGACTGGACGATGAACGTTTTCACAAGAAATAATCCGTTCAATCTCGAGGCACTAATTATATTATATTCAGTCGCATCATTGCGAATGATTACGAATTTTGGAATGTTACTGAGCGTGAGCGCTGGCCTTGTGCTCCTGGCCAGCCTAAGGGGCACAAACGTAGCCTTGAAGGATCTCTTGTCATCCAGGGACCCAAAGAACAACCAACCCCAAGTGTCTGTAGCCAAGGCCTTGTGCAGCCTCCGCCATCGCTACCTAACCCTCCACCACCTACACAACCACCTGCAATCCATCATCTCCTTCCCCATCTTCACTGCCACTGTGGAGAAGGTGGTTGTGTTTGTGATGCTGTCATTTTTCTTGCTGTCGTCCGGATCTTCATTGGCATTTTTTTGGTATTATTTACTTGTTATTTTCGGCAGCATCGGGATCATGTATGTGCTGGGGAGTGTGGCTGACCATCTACAGCAGGAGGTAAGGAAATGTGTATGCTATAGCTATTTCTGGTGTGTGTGTGTGTGTGTGTGTGTGTGTGTGTGTGTGTGTGTGTGTGTGTGTGTGTGTGTGTGTGTGTGTGTGTGTGTGTGTGTGTGTATGTGTGTTACAAGACAATTCCTTCGAGTTGTTTTGAAATTCCTTGACTAAGTCTACCAAAATCACAGTCTGTGTTATTGAAATTGATTATGTAAGTTATGATAAGTCTTGATAACGAGTTTTTCTCATTGTTTTGTCTCATTCGCTTTTGAGTTCATATTTTAAAAAAGCATAATTTTGACTCAGCACATATGGCCCTACAAAGCACAGGTGGCCCTACAAAACTGATAAGACTGGTGGATTCATTATTATTTTCACGTACCATTATTTATTGTAATAATACAAGCTGGTGATCTCTGTATTCATACTTTCACATCCCCTTATCACAACAGAGTACTTCCAGGTAGAAAACTTAAACATCTATATAATTTACAATCCTCCACACACGTCAAACAACATTAATCCCTTAAAGCCGGGTGACGTACTTCTTTGTTTATTCTTCTTGTAACCAGATGATTTAATTCAAGCCCAGGAAAGGCCTCTCGTAATGCGAGGATTTGTTAAGGTTATATCTATACCCCGAAGTCCTAAATATCTCCCAAGTTCAATAAAATCATCTGATGGAAAAATATAAATGGAAAAGCGTCCAGGGATCTTTCAAAATCCTCAACTAAATGTATAACTTGTCTCCTTCAGGCTGCGACACCCTTGAGGATCCTGGGTGAAGCGCCCTCCCCTCACGACGCTGGCCTGTTTGATGGCCAGGTGGAGGCTGAGGTGAGGTGCATGTGTCTTTATGGAAAACTTTACCACATTTTTCTCCCTACCCCACCAAAACTTTCCTATCCTTCTCCCAACAAAAATTCACCGTGTTTGTATTTGTACCCTCCTCCCTCTCCGCCCCTCCTCTGCCAAGCACAATATCAAAAACCTATTACAATATTATTAATGATTTTAGGGAGATGTTGTAGTAAATAATTTAATGGGCAACTCAGCCTCTACCTGTACAGATGGCCATGAACTATGCTGTAACAACATCGGCTGTAGTATTGGGATACCGACTCTAACGTATGGAAGCGAAGCTTGGACCTTGTTGGAAGGACACAAGTCAAGAGTGAGAGCAGTGGAATTTAGTTATTTTAGAGAAGCATGTGGAGTTACATGAAGAAACAGACTGACAATTCAGAAAGTGAAGGAGCGTTGTGGTCTGGAAGTGGCTGTGATAGGAAGCAACAGGAGAAATACGTTGAGGTGGTTTGGCCGTGTTGACAGGATGGAAAGCAAGAGACTCCCGAGGAAAGTGTGAGTGAGGTGGTGGTGGGGTAATGTAAGGGAGAGACCGAGGATAAGATTGAGGGATGGAGTGGACAGATATATGAGAGGGAGGGGAAAGCTGAGGGAGGGGCAGTCAAATTGTAAGGGACAGGGTGGCATGGAGGCGATTTGTCTGTGGCCACTTTTTACGGGATTAAGGCGTCTGGCCATGGATAGATTGATTTTACTTCCTTTGGGATTTCAGTTTAAGATATTCATCATGATTTGAAAGAATCCTTTGATCATTATTGTAGTTATGTAAATGTGGAATGTTACCTGCTGTCATGGAAAATGATAAACTGTGTGTGTGTGTGTGTGTGTGTGTGTGTGTGTGTTTAAATCAAGGAGAGTGGCTACTAATATTGGAATATTTTCGTAAAGTATATGTGTTTAATCTCATATTTGCATTATGTTTATTGTCTGGGATATACCTGGCTGTGAAGCGGATATGGGTGTTATGTTTAGATAATCGATGTCCTGCAGGATAATTATTGATAAAAAAATGTTCATCAGTTTCAATAAACAATCATTCAAGGAAGCTAATTGTTTTCGCAAGTCGGAGAATTTGAAGATATTATTTTCCTCTAATATTCACAATGATTATAAAGAGTTTGTGAGCTGTATGAATGAATATAAGGTAAGAATATAAACAGTTTCATGCCAGGTGTGAGTCAGGAAGCTGGTGGTTGTGTTTACAGGTAGTGAGACTGATAAGACTGAGCGAGCAGCCACTGACCATCAGGCCTTGTGGACTCTACACCCTGACCCGCTCCAACCTCCTCCCGGTAAGATGCTGTCTATACATTTACCTATTATGTAAGAGTCACTAAGTGCTTGTTCTGTCCATCCGTGTGTGCGTGGCTTCGTGCTTTCGTACGATGGTGCGATTTATCATTAACCCATTGACAGATTTCCGCCAGACTTTTGTCAGTGTTGTAGTATGAGTAGATGATGAACTGATTAGGTGAGTTATGTCAAGGGGTTAAAGGCCAAGGTCATACGGAGTCGACTTAGCATATCCTTGTGAGCGAGAAATCACCTGAACCCCTCGGCTGATTTCGACCAAACTTTTGTCAGTGATACAATATAAATGAACGATTAACTGACTGGATCACCAAGATAAAGGGATCAAAGGTCAAGCTGGTTTGGAGTTACGTGGGTCTTAGCATCCATAACATTTTTGTGGGCACGATATCTCCTGAATCCAATCAACCCACCAAACGTTTCTCAGTGATGCAGTATGAGGGATAATGAACTGATTAGGTCAGCTAGGTCAGAGATCGAAGGTCAAGGTCATATGGTGTCGATTTACTTCATCATTTCGGGCGCGATATCTCCTGAACCCCATCGACGGACTTCGACTAAACTTCTGTCAGTGATTCAGTATGAATGGACGATAAACTGGTTAGGTCAGCAATGTCAAGGGATCCAAGGTCGAGGTCATATGGGTGTGGGAGAGATATCTCCAGAACACCTCGACGATTTCGATAAAACTTTTGTCACTAATACAGTATAAAAGGACAATGAGCTGACCAGGTCAACAAGGTCAAGAAATCAATGAAGATTATATGGGGTTGACCTAGTTTATCCATAGTTTCATTTCAATCCACAATGACTCATGTCATGGACATTGTATGGCGAGTCCGTGTGCAAGGCTTGGCAGAGGCATACCAAGTGACGCTTTGCATCGACAACTCGGGGCCAGAGTTCTCGGAGTTTCATTGCTTATTTATTTATCAAACTGAACTGAACGATGCAATACATCAAAAAATATGAATGAGAAATACTCCAGCTTCTTGTTCCCATACTCTTTAACTTGGCTTTACATTAATTGCAATAAATATATGTTGTATTCAAAATATTAAGAGCAAAATCACCCAAAATCCTATACTGCCACTTCAGTAGATTTCATTCCAGTGCTTTTGACCTTTGACTCATGATCTTTGCATATCACTTGACCTCCGTATAGTTAATAGCTACGAGCAAAGGGGGGGAGGGGGGAATTAGAATTGTACTCAAAACGTTGATATTTGGAGACCGAAGATTTAGACAGACAGATACAGCGACAGACACTGGCAGACACTGCCCAAAACTTTACCTTCCCAGTTCGCACGCGATAATAATCTAGTTTGAATGTTTTGTAATTTTTCACACTATTAAGCCAATCAAATGTCCTTATTATATTCCTTGAGTTACAGATCTTTGGTTGTATGGATTCTGGTTTAACAGGACTAAATTATTGTTGTCTACGATAATTTATACACAGACATACACGTTATTAATGTCTTTACAGTTGGCTATTGCCGTCACGACCCATTTGGTGGTGCTGCTCCAGTTCTACTTCCAAGGCAAAAACAACATGATCCCTCCACCTGCAAATTCCACCCAACACATGTAATGTTTTCTGATGTGCACCAAAGATCACAAATGCTGATGTGTCCTGTGTGCAAAGGTCAAGACTCATGTTGGGTGCCTCTCAAGACTTACAATTATCACAAGACGCTTAACAGGACTAAAGGAGGACACGTTAACCCTTCGATTCTGAGACGTCTGGCGAAGGTGAATATCGTCCAGCTTCAGCCAGGAACGAAATAAGGAAACCACTGTTAGTCCCGTATTCTCGTTGGTTAAGGAACTTCCCTAGCACCTCTTCCTTAGCGATTTATTTTCCTAAGTACCTATCAATATCCTCTTCCTTGTTTCTTCTATTCTTTTAATGTCAAGATAGACTGCATGAGTTACACACAAGAATATCGTAACCATGCTGAATCAGAAATAAACCGGTAAGGAAGAGGTGTTAGTAAGCTTCCTTCCCGCACGAAAATACCGTCCGTAGTCTGAATAGAAGATTACCTCTAAACTCTTCTTTCCCAAATATTTTTTTGATGAAAAATTATCGTTCTGGGTATCAAGATTTTAATTTTATGATCCCCCTTGACTAAAGGTGTTAAGTGATAAACAAAAATATGCTATGAATTTAGGGGAAAAAAATAGTTTATTGATATTCTTTCCCTCCTTCGTCAAGTACCTATTAAAAATCGATGAAGAAGTCGAGATAACCCTCGATATTTCCCGACACTGAACAATATATTCTGGTAACTTAAAACCAATATTATCCTAGAACGAGAAATCCATGAAACATACAGCACAAGGTGTAAAACTTTTTCCCTTGACACTTTCGCAGTTCAAGCAAGGGACGAATTTGTTACTGTACTCCAGCTCCCACATTTTTTTTTTTTTTTCGATGAAGAGAAATCCCCGATATATTCAGATATCTAAGGTGTTTTACTTTTGTGATAATAATAGCAATAATAATAATAATAATTATTATTATCATTATTATTATTATTGTTATTATTATTATTGTTGTTATTATTATTATTGCCCAGGTCTCACTACCATACAGCATTACATCCTAACACATCCTGCATACAAAGACCCCTTAACTCTCCCTATGTGCTAAGGGGTCTTTGTATGCAGCATGTTAGGAGTGTGATGCTGTATGGAAGTGAGACCTGGGCAGTGAAGGAGGAGGATATTCGCAGTCTCAGACGTACAGAAATGACAGTGATTAGGTGGATGTGCAGTGCATCCCTGCATGCAAGGTCTGGGAGGGCTGGGTTTACGATGGAAGAATTGAGAGGTAGGATGGGACTGGAGTGTGTTTGTGTTGTGATGAGGAGAGGTAGAGTGAGATAGTTTAAGCATGTGGAGAGAATGGGGTATGATAATTGGGTGCAGAAGGTGAGAAGTGTTAATATTGGAGGTGGGGTTATGAGGGGTCGACCGAGAAAGACATAGGATGAGGTCATACAGTGTGACCTCAGGATTAAGGGACTGAACAGGGAGACTGCAATATATCGTGCAGCCTGGGGAGCCGCCATTAGGTGACCAAGGCTGACGCATCCAAGCATGTTGGAGCCTTGAAAAACGGAAAAGAAGAACGAAATGAAAACGTTATTATTATTATTACATGTTGCAAATTTTCGTGTTTATCTTTGTAAATAAATGTAGTTTAATAATCACAAGGAACCAATCATTACCATTATATCAGTAATAGAAAGTAGAAATAAATACCCTCCATAAAAGTTTCTATGTATTATACATGATTTATGATACCTATAGCACAAACAAAGGTGGCTGGGTTCCCAAGGTCGGGCATTTAAAGCTGTAATGAACGGGGGATGGGGTAAGGGTGGGTGTAGCGTGAGAGACTGACTTAAAACTTTAAAAACAAGTATGCATAACCCTTGCCATTTCCCTTGGGTGAGGTTTTCACAGTTAACCCGCCCCATCCCGACCACTTTTCAACCACTGACTACCCCCAATCCTGACCATTTTTTGATTTTTTTTTTTTTTGGCTCAAACCTCCGCTTTTGGTGAGAAACATCGAAAATTCATAGAGAAATCGCTCACCTGAGGTTTAAAATACTCGATACAGGTAGGAGTACCTCCTTACTTTACTGGGTTTTCTAAAAGGCTGGCTGCAAAGAAAACGAGTTCTATGGGAGGATAGGTATTCCACACCACTCATAAACGATATTTATTTATTTACTTGGTACGAATTTATATGTAGTACGAGAGTATATTGGTTTCAAACAGTAATATAGACATTATAAGCATTGTTTCACTCACTAACTCATCACCATACCTGACCTTTTTTTGCCACATTACCTGATCTTCATTTCTGACTGTTTCTTCCTCTAATGTTATGTAAAGTTTGTCCTCCACATTGTCATCAATTGGGGAATCACTCTGGCCCTGAATTTCGTACCGCGGCATGACATGGCTTTACTGGCCAGGTCACTGATAACAGGTGAATTGCTGAGACAATGAGATGCAGGGGGGGAGGAGGTCATGCTGGGTAAGACATTGTCCCTGCCTGGCATCTTGTAGAGGAAGGTGTCCCATGTATACCCACCAAAAATCACTCACGAGAATTGAAAATTGTGCAAATTAGGGACCTTGCAATTGATTCACAATTATGTATGTTGACAGGATTGGCAGTGACAAAACGTGTGGACGTTAATTCACGTCGACGGGACGCTGTGGGTTAAAGATGGCACGCAGTCTATACTGCTATTGCTCTAGCCTGGCGTGAAGTTCCCATCTCTCCATCTTGATTCATGATCTATAACAATAAATTAGCATTACACTATGATGGTGGTCACTGACAAGGGCTGTGGAAAGGATGCAGGACTGTAGTTTGATATTTTTGTCTGCACCGAGCTATGTGAAATGAGTTGCAAATGGATGAAAATCTAGGCCAAGTTAGACTGAAACGAGTATAACATAATCCTCATGCGGTGATGCAACATGGAGTGCTGGGGAAGGTATGGTATGTGGAACTGATAGGTACTGGGAAGAGAAACACCGGAGTCTCTTAGATGGGTTCCTAGCTTACAAGAAACCACTACAGTAGACATATCACTCGTTTTAGAATAACCTGATGGATGCACTACATCTAGTAAGTGGATGATGGGGATCATGAACAGATAAGTTCAAGGCAATGTTAAGAATTTTGTTTGACAACGATTACCGGATGAAATTGTCTTTCACTTAAATATACACAGTAAAAGTCCCATGATTCATTAAACAGTTTCAGCATATCACTGAGATACCATAGGTCATGTCTAAGGCTTGGATGGTTGTTGATTGAGGAAGCTTCCTGACACCTCTTCTTTTGCGATTCATTTTTCTATATGGCTGATTAATATCCTTTTGTATGTTATTTACTCAGATTTTGGCTACAGTGGAGGGATTTATGAAATACGGAATTGCAGAGCAAAGTGTAATAAACTCAATAAATCGCCTGGTAAAAGCTTGTTGGGTGTTATTTGGCACAGAATTTAAAAGATGTCCCTAGCACGTGAGAGGTTTTTGTGCTAGAACAAATACCTATCCCTCTCAGCTGAATATAATGGTCTGGATGTAGATTAGTAGAGTGTTCCCGATCATGTCAGAGTTAACAAAACCAGGGCGCATCCACACGTGTGCTCGAACAAATGTTGACAACGTGTAAGCAACACAGTAACGAACACGCTTCAAACATGTTGGGAACAGCAGGGTCCAGATCATGTTGGCAACATCATGATGAAGTCTTAGCTGCCTGCTATGGACGAACTTATCCCATCACCTCTGCTGCCAGTGTTCAAAGCTGCACTGAAACATGTTTCCATACACCTGTCCAAATACTGCTGCATACATGTACCCAAACATGTTACCAACTGTGTTGTCAACATATGTACAGCCCCGGTCAGATTTTGGTGATACAGTCAGCATTGCCAACGCCAAAGCGTCTGGGTTCAGAGTTCGAGAATTTCAACTCGCGTGTCTGACACACCCACAAAGACACACACCCACACACACACACAGTGGGAGTCAGAGATAGCAGACGTGCGACGTCGGCACTCTGTACCGAACCAGGACGGCCAGTGGCATTACCTAAATTATTATCTTTATATGAGTCAAGCTCTGTACCAGGTTAGACTAAATGATTTTTTATTATTAAAAGAAAAAAAATTGTAAGAAGTTTAAACAAGACTTGTTCAAACAGAAAAGAGAACCAAGAGGCAAAAGAATGCGCTCAGTCAGCTGAGGTTTTAGACTACAGCTGCACTGGGAATGTAAGTACATATACTCTGTGCTCTTAGTATTGCAAAATGGACACATACTTTAGTAGAGCAAATTTGGAAAAGAAAAGGGATAAAGGTAGAAAGCAAGATGATGATTTCTACCAAGAACTGGTTGAAGTGGAGACTCACAATAGACTGGTTGAACGTGTACACAAATTAGAAAAGGCTTTCAAAAATGAAATTGATGAAATAAAGAAGCAGATGCACTTGCAAAAGGAAGAAATAGAAACACTAGGAAGGGAGGCCAACAAGAAAGACACAACCATCAGTGAACTAACAGTGGAACTGAGTACACTTAGGAAGAAAATGAATGAAATGGCAAGTACAGTAGTCAATCACGAGAGTGTTATGGAAGAGTTCAAAAATGATACAGAGACAATTAGGCAAGTAAGCAGTCTGATAGACCAAAGCAGTGATACTGAGGAGAAGATAACACAGGTGAATGAAGCTGTGCAAAGCTACAAAAATGATGTGGAAACCACGTATGCTGAAATGGTGAAAGTAAAGAAGGACTTAGAAACAAGGGTGGAGGAAAAAAGCATTAAACAGGAAGTGAAAAGAATAATCCAAAACAACCCAAAGTTAGTCAGAGATTCAGTAGATATAAACAAATCTATAGTAATCACTGGTATAGAAGAGGAAGAAGTAAAAAAACAAGATCACAAGAGACAAAAAGGAGATGGCAAATGTAATGAGCTTACTGAAAGAAGTATCAGAGGAAATCTGTAGTAAAGACATAGAGGAACACAAAAGGTTAGGGAAATACGAGAAAAGCAAGACAAGACCTCTAAAGGTGACTTTCCAGAGTGTAAACACTGTGGAGGAGATACTAAAAAATGCAAAGAATCTTATGGAAAAAGAGGAGTTCAAAAATATATGGATAAAAAGATGCCTAACACAAGAGGAACTGAAATTACCGAAAGAGAAGAGGGAGGAAGCAAAAACAAAAAGTGAGGGAAGATCAGAAGAGGAGAAGAACAAAATTTTTTACAAAGTAATAGGATTGCAGGTACGAAAGTGGTACACAAACAGGATGGAATAAAAAGGAGGAAGGTAGTAAAACCATGTCATGACAAGTATATCAACAGGATGATAAAGTTGATGTACTCTAATGTGGATGGAATGGTATCTAAATTACTAGAGATGAATGATTATGTCAGAGAAAATGAACCACAAATAATATGCCTAACTGAAACAAAATTAACACCAAGGATATCCAATGACATACTGAACTTAGAGGAATACAATATATGGAGAAGAAACAGAAATTTAAAAAAAGGAGGAGGAATTACAATATTAACTAAGAAAAATCTAAAAGTCAATGAAATAAAACTAGATATACCATCACTGGTAGAACTGATTGCAGTAGAGATCAACACATCTGAAGGGAAAGTAACTGTAACCAATTTGTACATGCCACCCAGATCAAACACATGGGAAAGAGACGAATATGAGGACCTGGCAGAGAGTACAATTCAGAGTTTAAGATCATTACTACATAAAATGGAAGAGAAATCGGAAAGAATTATACTAACTGGAGATTTTAATACAAATATAATTTGGAATACTCTAGATATATTTAGCCAAGAAAGCTGTTGGGACCAAAAGCTCCTGGATCTCGTACAAGAGTTTTCCTAACGCAACATTTGAGGGAAACCACCAGAAAAAGAGGACTCGATGTTCCTTCAGTGCTAGATCTAATATTTACTAGGCAAGAAAATGATATTGACAGTTTAATATATCACCCTCCACTCGGCAAAAGCGATCATGCAGTACTAAATTATAACTTCAGGATAGCATATGACATAGTTAACAGCAATGAAAGTTACAAAAAGAGCCTAAACTATAAAAAGGGAAATTATCAAGACCTAAAGAAGTATTTCTTAGAAGTTGATTGGGAAAATGAGCTTAGAGGACAAAATTTAAATGCTGTATATAATAAATTCTGTGAATTTTATGAAATAGGTGTCCAGAAGTACATCCCACAGCACATAGAAGCAGATAAGAAAATACAGAAATGGTTCAATACATATTGTAAAAAATCAAAAGAAAGAAGAGATAATTTTGTTGTGGAATAGATACAGAAGACACAATAGTGAAAGGGCGCATAATAATTACAAACAGGCAAGAAACGATTATACAAGAATAAGGAGGGAAGCCCAAAAACAGTTTGAGGAGGATATAATAAATAAAGGTAGTGATCAACTAAAGCTGTTTTACAGCTACATCAGAAGCAAAACCAAAGTAATAGATATAATACAATCCATTACGGACGAGGGAATCACTTATACGCAAGAGAAAGATATTTGTGAAGCACTAAATAAGAATTTCCAATTAGTTTTTACAGAAGAAAAAAATTTTGAGAGGACTATGTAGAACATGCATGTCCACACATACTACCAGATATACAAATAGCAGAAAAAGTAATACAGGAGGAGTTAAGTAAATTAGACAGAGGAAAAGCAAGTGGTCCTCATGAAATTTCATGTTGGGTACCACGAGAATGTGCAAAGGAGTTAAGTAAACCATTATTTTTAATTTTCAAGAAGTCCTTGAGTCAAGGTAAACTACATGATATTTGGAAGAAAGCAAATATTGTCTCCTTATTCAAGAAAAGAAATAGACAAAATCCACTCAACTACCGACCAGTATCACTGACCAGTGTTGTAAGCAAGGTATTAGAAAAGCTTATAAGAAAAGCTTGGGTAAATCATCTAGAAGAACACAGTATGATAACAGAAAGACAGTTTAGTTTCAGAAAAGGAAAATCATGTGTTACTAATCTGTTGAGCTACTATGACAGCGTAACAAACACAATGCAGGAACGAGAAGGATGGGTGGACAGTATCTATTTAGATTTCAAGAAAGCTTTTGACACAGTACCACACCAAAGACTTTTATGGAAACTGTACCATCAAGGAGGAATTCGAGGCAAACTGTTTTGTTGGATGCAAATTTTCTCATAAAAAGAGAAATGAGAACAGTACTAAGAGGAACCTACTCATCATGGAAAGAAGTGACTAGTTAAGTACCACAGGGTTGAGTGCTGGCACCAATCATGTTTTTAGTGTATATAAATGATATAAACAGTAACACTGGAAATGAGAGCTATCTGAATATGTTTGCAGATGATGCAAAAATACAAAAGAGAATTACTAACACAGGCTCTTGTAAAGAGCTACAAGAAGAATTAAATAAACTTCATGAATGAAATAATACATGGCAAATGGAATCCAATGTGGACAAGTGTCATGTAATCAAGTTTGGTAAAAGTGAAAAAAGGACTGATTGGGATTATACGTTAGGAAATAAAACCCTACACACATCAGAAAGAGAGAAGGACCTAGGTGTGATTATCAATAACAGACTATCTCCGGTTGACCACATCAGCGAGAAGGTACGGAACATGTATACACTGCTTGGAAAAATGAGAATAGCATTCACATACATAAATGAAGACATGCTAAGAAGGATAATAACATCATTCATTAGACCAACCCTGGAATATGCATCAGTAGTCTGGAGTCCTCATCTCAAAAAACACATAGACAAGATTGAAAAAGTTCAAAGGGCCGCTACAAGATGGATACCAAGCTTAAGGGACCTAAGCTACGAAGAAAGACTAAATAAACTGAATCTACCAACACTACAGGAGAGAAGGAAAAGAGGTGACATGATAATGCTATATACGTGCATATCAGGGAAGGAGAAAATAGACATAAATGATTACTTAACATATGGAGAAGCATCAGCAAGAGGACACTGCAATAAACTGCGTAAGAAGAGAGGTGATAAAGACGTAAGGAAATTCAGTTTCCCAAACAGAGCAATTGATCAATGGAATGCACTACCGAATGAAATAGTGTGTGCCAAAACAATTCACAAATTTAAGGATATGTACGATAAATATGGTTTAAGACACGGGACAGTACGAACTTGACTCATTCCTGTAAAGATACAATTAGGTAAGAACAATTAGGTAAGGACACCCACACACACACACACACACACACACACACACACACACACACACACACACACACACACACGCACACAGATAGAGAGAGAGAGAGAGAGAGAGAGAGAGAGTATACACCTAAGGCATGGTAATGGACATTGACGCAGCGTCTCCCTATCTCATTTCAGTCACGACCAATATTTCTATGAAATATGTAATGTACATACTTCTATATATGTAAAAAAAACTAGCGATTGTATTATTACTTTATCCCCATGCTGCATGAATTAATGTGGTTAGGCAACATAGCATTACATTTACCCAGAATACATCCTATGATTGTATAGTCATAGCGAGGAAACGCTGACAGGTAACATTTTATAATATGCCTTGCCAATTGCAATTGACGTTTTAATATCAAACTACACTTGTGTAGTTAAATAGATGAAAGTATAGCACACCTGTGTCCCGTGAGTAAGCTATGACACACACGGATGGTCGGGTCTCCTCATATTTGGTCTAAGCTATGGGTGTCACATAAGTGACAGATGCGACCAGAACGTGGATAATCAATCAATCATTTCTTGTGGCACCCCACGGGATGCATAGGGCCTCAATGAACTCTCTCTACCAATATTTGTCTCTTGCCATCTCCTTCAGGTCCCACCAACACTCCTCTCCTGCTTCTTTTTTCATTGTCCTCAACCAGGTTTCCCTCGGCCTACCTCTACCTCTTCTTCCTCTAGCAGTCCACTCTGGCACATCCTGTATTAAACTACCTTCTTTTCTGTATATGTGCCCCAGCCACTTCCAGCGAGACAGTCTCACATATTCATTAACTGGTTCCACTCTCGTAATATCCCTTACTCTTGTGTTTGTAACTCTGTCTTGCCACTTTACCCCAAGAATCCTTCTCAGTATTTTATTCTCAAATCCTAACACTTTCTGATCTGTTGCAATTGTACTGTACCATGACTCATGCCCGTAAATTAAAATGGGTATAACCACGGACTTGTAAATTTTCACTTTAGTATGTACCGAAAGGATATTATTATTCCAAACAGATTTCAACATTCCAACTGCTCACCAAGCTTGTCTAATCCTCTCCTCAATTTCATTGTTTAATGATCCATTAGATGATACAATCGTTCCCAGATATTTAAAGTTTTCTACAGTCTTCACCACATTATTCCCAATTACACAATAGATTTGGTTCTCCACGTTCATGTTAATAATTTCAGTCTTTCCACAATTTATTACCAATCCCACTTTTTCTCCTTCCTCCACCAGACAATCAAGTACCCTCTGCATCTCGTAAATACTTCCGCAAGTCAGTACAATATCATCAGCATAGTCCAAATCCATCAGCTTCTTATTTTCTTTCTGGTTAATTCCTGCACCTGTTCTCCTTACAACCTTTTTCATAACATAATCCATAACCAAATTAAACAGCAATGGCGAAAGAACTCCTCTTTGAATCACTCCTGACCTAACTTCAAATGGATCACTCAAAGAACCACCCACCATTACCTTACAAAAAGTACCTTCATGCAGGCTTCTAATAATATTTACAAACTTTTCTGGTATACCATAGAATCTCATAATTTTCAACATAGCTCCACGTGAAACACTATCAAACGCCTTTTCAAAATCCACAAAACACATACTAAGTGGCATTTTCATCTCATTAGCTTGTTGCATTAGATGCCTTACAATAAAAATCTGATCATTACAACCTCGACCCTTTCTAAATCCCGCTTGTCCTTCTCTTAAAATTTTATCAATTACTGGTTCTATTCTGTTCAACAAGATTGTGGAAAAGACTTTTGCAACTACAGGTGTCAAAGTTATCCCCCTCCAATTGCCACACACACTTCAATCTCCCTTTTTTGGTATTTTTATAATCACTCCATTTTTCCACTCTTCTGGAATTCCACCATTATCCCAAGCCACATTAAAAAGTTTCAAAAGCGCATTCATCAACTCGTCATTTTCCCCCTTAAGCATTTCAGGGAATATTCCATCCTCTTTAACTCCTTTATAGATTTTGCTACCTCTTCCAAAGTTATATCCCTTGTTTCTATCTGCAAATCTCTCTCGGCTGGCAAAATGTCCTCTTCAGCTGGGATTGGTCTATTTGGAACAGATTCAAAGTGCTCTTTCCACCTTCCTTTTATATCCAAATCTTTAGTCATCAAATTACCATTTCTGTCTCATACAGGTATTTACTTCCTTCTCTTTTTAGTCCCAGTTAACTGCTTTATGGCCTGATATGCTGCTCTTGTGCTCTGACCGTCATTTTTACTTAATTTAATTTCTGTCTCTGTCGCCTTTTCATCATTATGATTAGTAAAGTGAAATCAATATATTGTTTTCTCTCTTAATAATATTAAAATCGTAAAAATAAACACTGAAGGGGATGAAAGAAATGCACTGATATTTACCATTACCATACATAATATCCAGTCCACCCACCATTTTTCTCAATAATTTTTTGTAGCCTCCGCGTCACTGATGCCACTTGCGTTTGCATCAAGTCTGGCCTGTGTCTGTGATACTCCCACTGCCGCTGAACGTGGGCCATCAGCGTGTTGGTATTTTTCTCAATTTCCATTTCCCTGCTGCTGATAATCTGGGCCCACACGTGCTCAGTGACATTCATGTCAGCTCCTTTGCTGGGCCAATGAAGGAGCTGAAGGTTGTCCTGCCTCTGAATCTACCTCTGTACAGCGTGAGTAGTTTGGATTGGGCATTTATCTTGAATGAAGAGAACGGGCCCAGGAGGAAAAGGGTAATCTCTTTCCCAGAGGAAAGGCAGGAAACACTCCTCTAGAATTTCTGTGTATTTGTCAGCTGTATATCGACCTTGTATTTGAAACACGTCACACATGCCGTGTTGACACACCCAGTCCCAGACATTGCACGTGACATGACCAGAGCGGGCCTCCTCCGGAATGTTGGGTTGGCGTAGCTGCAGGAAAAAATAAGCGTGATATTATTGTCCTCTCGTATCAGTCATTTGTAATATACAGTACTTTCTAATTGACATCATGGGTGTACATTTAAATAAATATACAGTATTAATATTTTACCTTTATATGGATCGGTGCAAAAGAGTAAACTAAATTATTACCAAAGAACAATGATGCACATAGTTTTCATTATTGGGGTAACACAATATACATATACCAAAAGTAACTAAAGGTTTCTGTTGTGGTCACATGCCACACTATTCTGCTTTGAAAGAATATTCGTCGGATAATATATATATATATATATATATATATATATATATATATATATATATATATATATATATATATATATATATATATATATATATATATATATATATATATATATATATATATATATATATATATATAATCTCTTATCTCATCTCATCAGCCGTTTGAGTGTCCACTGCAGGATCGGCCTATCCCGACCGAAGTGGTGACGATACAGCCAATGTATCTCTACCAAGTGGCTTATGCTGTCTGGTAGAGACTGTATGTAGGGTGAGAAGTGATTGTAAGTGTAACCGTAATGTTGGAGTGGCTTTGGATTGTGTGTAGTCTGTGAACCAATGTAATCGGCACGCGCAAGCCGACTGGGTGAAAGCATACTTTATAGTATGCGACACTGGTTCAACAACAGCACCCCTTATGTCTGCCAAGCAGTAAGTGGCCAGAAGAACGCTTCCAAAGTTTATTACCCTGACAGCGCACGAACCCTCGTTCTTCATTGTACGAAAACGCATACTTTACCGCCTTACCACAGAGGCTCCGTGTATATATATATATATATATATATATATATATATATATATATATATATATATATATATATATATATATATATAAACATCCATCATCCGATCCTATGTTGCCCCATAAGGAACGTATGAGCCCGGGGCTAGGCAAGTTGGTTCTGACATTTAAGATGAGAGTGACCAGCCTCACTCATCCCTGAGTGGCATTACGTGAGCAATAAACCCCAACCACCCTTTGGATAAAAGCCTACACCGGCTCAATCCGCTTGGAGTGCCGTAATTACCCACTAAACTACCTGGCGCCAAAATCTTGTTACATTGTTACCATCGAGCGTAGTAAATGATTTCCTGGTGTATAGGAAACCATTTGGCTTGTCACTCAGCGCAGTGTCACCCACAGGCAGAAGGAAGAGGAAAGAATGAAGGAAAGAAAGACAGAAAAGGGAGTGTACAGTCACCCATAGGCAGAAGGACGAGGAAAGAACTAAGGAAAGAAAGACAGAAGAGGATGGAAGGAAAGAAGGATGGAGGAGAGGAAAGGGCAGACACCCGAGAGCAGCGTATATAATGAAAGTCGTGCAAAGGAGAGAAAAAGACGTCACAATGTGGTAAGGGGTGTGTCGCGACACTGGTGACCCAGACCCTGTTCGTATGAAACAGCCAATTTTGTTTTATTTTTCCATGTGCTTTGGAATGGACACAAAGTTGGATCGCAGTAAAAGGTGTTTGGAATATAAATGTGATGCTCGTGTGATCCCTTAATCGCCTCATTCCGCCAAGGCGGGGTCACAATAACCCAAAAAATTAAAACAACCATGCAAACACTGGTCACATTTGCATCACATCCACACTTTCAACACCGTAATACGTTTTACAGTATTTAAATCGGAGATTATTAATTTACAATAAATCTGTATATATTGCAAGACTGTCGACATTTCATATCTTACCGTGTATTATCCCTCCTTCGACAATGGACTGCCATGGGAACTAGAGGAGAAATGCTGCTCATCTGTAAAGATGGCTCTGCTCCATAATTCATCATCCTGCTCAACATGGAGCTGTGCAAAGGCCAGTCTTCCTGCACAGTGCTGGTCCGTCAGCTGTTCCTTCTGAGCTGGGGTGCGATGGTGTATTCTAGCACGATGTAACCTTTTCCTTACAGTTCTGGCTGACACTTCTAACTGCAAGTCATGCCTTATTGCCGCTGCGTTGGTAATGGGGTTAGCTTACTCTGCAGCAATAATGTTCCCATCCTCTACTGGTGTCGTCCTCCTTAGGGCTCCTGTTCTTTCTAAGAAAAGGAGTTTGCTGTAAACCCAACGAGGTTGTGATGCATTTATTGAGGTGTTCTCAAACATTACTATTATAGTTTGCGTGGGTCTTTCCTAATGACTATCTAAGGTTTTAGTGCATCCGTCCGACTCCGTGAACCTGAACGACCTGCATATGCAATATCGTTTCAGGGGGCGAACGTCACTCTTTCACCTCGTCAGAGCCACTCAGCGGGGAGATGTTGCCATATGCAGATCGCTTGGTTGTATCAGTCTCGACGAATGGACTACGTTACTACTTCATGTCACCTCCACAGAATCCACGAAAGTTTGACAACACACTGTTAACCAGTTGGGACAATTTCCTTACTGATATTACCGACAGAGGAACGTGTGAACAGGACTGTTTATATTACTCTATACACCCATATATTTTCTCCTCATCCCTTATCTGTTTTATCAATGCTCACCCCTATTTCGCTAACACTGGTGGAAGAGGAATCACGTAACACAGATATGTCGCATAATACGAATCTTTCTGTAATGTTAATGGATCCTAAATGTAATCGGTAGTTTAATCACCAGCTATGCTTAATGTGTAAAACAATGATATTGATTTGTAGTCAAAGGGTATGTTTAAAACCTAATCATCTCCTCTGCATTTCATATAACATGGTCATTTGAGAACTGGAGGGTGGGAGCGATGATAAGGTTATCAGAAGACTAAAGAGGAAGCTAGGGCTACAGTGCGTTTTGCTCACGACGTCTTTGCTGCAGCCAGGTTCGGATGCATTAAATAAACATAGATAACCTGTACATATGAACTATTACTGTACTATAATGCTACTGTAAGTCATACGTTATCGTGAACAACAGTTAACCATCATAGCACGATTAACATCTTAACATAGACCCTCCTTTACTCCAACCCCATTACTGACAGGACTAAACCTCTGATACCATACATTACCCCACCACCAACCAGTAATGCAGGTCACAAGACAATTTGATGGTTGTAGATGTAATCGTAGATAATATGTATTTTCATAGAATATGAATATCTATATATTGAAAATTTCAATATAATAACTGTAACCTCATAGGTAAAATATTTATAACTGTTTATATACACTACATCTTATGCATACTAGCATGAGCGTCCGGAGGGGGAGGGGGCAAGGGGGGGAAGTTGCCCCCCCTTGGAATTCGAGTGCTTCAGCTCATGTTCAAGGATGATTGAGTGATTTGAGTCGATTCATGCATTCTGTCACTATACATTTGATGTAAGTCATGTAACTCATGTAAGTATATACCTATGCCTATTTGGAGTGTGTGTATTTTGATAAAACTGCACATATATGTATAATTTCTCTTACTTTGCCCCCCCTTACAAAAAATCCTGCGGACGCCCATGTGTACTCGTACTATAACAAATCCAAGTATGCACATAGAAATTAAAGACCTTAGGCAGGTCGTTTATGTTTCCGTTGGTGTTCCACCTCGTAATCCACTTGGCGACGGTCCTTGGTGCCAGGCCAAGTCGCTGAGCGATAGCACGTATAGACAGCCCACTATCGCGCAGAGCGATGATGCTGCCTCTCAACTCCAGGTTTTGCTCCTTCCTGTTCATACCGTATTATCCAGGAGACTGGTAACCCCCAGATCCGTACGATACAAAGAAATCTTGGATGATTTCCTCCCTCCTTCTCTCTCTATCAGTGTCAGACACGCGAGTCGAAATTCTAGATCCGATGCAAACGTTTCTGGAATCATTAACGCGGAGGCTACAGAGAGTAATTGTGAAAATTGGTGGGTGGACTGGATATTACGTATGGTAATAGTACCGGTAAATATCAGAGCAACTGAGTCTTTCATCCCCTTCAGTGTTTATTATTACGATTACAATATCATTCAGAGAGAAAACAATATATTGATTTCACATTGCTAATCGTGATTTAAGACGCTTATCCACGTTCTTTTCGCATCTGTCACTTATGTGACACCCGTAGCTTAGACCAAATATGAGGAGACCCGACCATCCGTGTGTTTCATAGCTTACTCACGAGACACAGGTGTGCTATACTTTCATCATCTATTTAACTACACAAGTGTAGTTTGAAATTAAAACGTCAATTGCAATTGGCAGGGCATATTATAAAATGTTACCTGTCAGCGTTTCCTCGCTATGACTATACAATCATAGGATGTATTTTGGGTGAATGTAATGCTATGTTGCCTAACCACATTAATTCATGCGGCATGGGGATAAAGTAATAATACAATCGCTAGTTTTTTTACATGTATAGAAGTATGTACATTACATATTTCATAGAAATATTGGTCGTGACTGAAATGAGATAGGGAGACGCTCCGTCATTGTCCGTTACCAAGCCTTAGGTGTATACTCTCTCACTCTCTTTCTCTGTCAGTGTGTGTGTGTGTGTGTGTGTGTGTGTGTGTGTGTGTGTGTGTGTGTGTGTGTGTGTCAGACACGTGAGTCGAGATTTTCGAACTCTGAGCCCCAGACGCTTTGGCGTTGGCAGTGCTGACTGTATCACCAAAATCTGACCGGAGCTGTACAGTTGCGAGCAGATGACTCGAGGCCACCTAGTCCACCAACACGTTAATGTTTTATCTGGTAATAGTGGTAGCTATGAACCTGACCGAGATTCAATCGGCTGTTCGGGCGAAACAAACCCAGAGATAAATGGTCAAATTGCAGTTCTAACTGGTCTCCAATCAATATCATGCTAGTAAAAGTATTATATTGATAATGATTAACGTGTCATACACATTGTAGATATATTTATAACCACAGTATTACAACATAGGCATCCAAATAGTGGTGCGTTCATTCATGTGAGACACACAGGTATCCGGAGTGTGCAGCTCCATCACCTCGGTTTGTGACGTAGGCACCACGTGACGCCAAGTATGTGGAGAGGCATGATGGTGGAACCAAATGGCCCCTTCATAAATATTTATAGTGAGTAATCGTTCGACTTTACCACTCGAATATTAACCAAACATTGGTTGCGTATGTCAAAACAAACTTATTAAAGCCTTTAAGCCTCATATACGTTTAATACCGCAGCCAACCGCCTGTCCCCTTCCCCCTCCTCCTATTTGACGTCCCACCTCGTCCCTCCCTTCCTCACCCACCACCCTCCTTATAACTCCCACACACCCCTCCCCCTGCTCCGCCTACTGTGGTGTGAACCTTTAACTCTCCCACCTGCTTCGGATTTAGACTTCGACGAAAGTGAGGTTCAAGGTGAGGGATGACTGGCATGACGGCATTTTTGTGATAATAATGCTAGGTTGCGGGGAAGCTGATAACCCTATGGAATATCTCTTGAAAACTGGTAAAGGTTGTTTGGTTCACGACAATAGTCGAACCAAATAAATCGCTACCGATACCCATGTCACACATGTATAAACGCACCACTATTTGTATGTCTGTGTTGTAATACTATGATTATAAATATAACTACCATGTGTATGACATATAATACGTTTACTTACATGATACTGATTGGAGACCAGTTAGAACTGCACACTGACAAATTATCAATGGGTTTGATTTGTTCGAACAGCCGACTGAATCTCGGTCAAGTTCATAGCTACCACTGTTACCAGATAAAACACCAAAGTTCCATCCTTACTCATCACGCTACCCAAGTACTTGAATGCACTCACATTCTCCATATACTCACCATTCAACCTTACTGTACATTCTGTGACTTCATTCCTCTCAAACACCATAACTTTACTTTTGCTTACATTAACTTTCAGCTTCCTCCTACACATTGTCCCAAATTCATTCACCAAACCTTGCAACTCCCATTCATCTTCACTCAACAATACTGTGTCATCAGCAAACAGCAACACCGGAATCTTCCAAATCTCACCCTCATTCATCAGAGCCACCCCCACATCCACTGCCCAACCTTGCACCTCCTTTACAACCCCATCCATATATATATTAAACTGCCATGAAGGCATCACACAACCCTGTTTCAGTCCCACATTGAGATCAAAGAACTCACTCAGCTCACCATCCACGCGCACTGTAGCCCTAGCTCCCTCGTACATACTCTTCACAGCATTCAACAATTTCCCCTCCACCCCATATATTCCTAATACCTTCCACATACCTTGCCTCTCTATTCTGTCATAAGCTTTCTCCAAGTCCACGAAGGCAGCATACACTTTCTTTTCCTTCTCTAGATTCTTCTCCATTAAACATCTTAGAACAAATATCTGATCTACACACCCTTTTCCCTTCCTAAATCCCCCTTGTTCTTCCCCAACTAGCTCCTCTGTCATATGCCTAACCCTATCAATGAGTATTCTACCATATATTTTACCAGTCACACTAAGAAGGCAAATACCCCTATGGATACCACATACTTCTCTCTCCCCTTTTCCTTTGTATAAAGGAACAATTATACCTGATTACCAGTCCTCTGGAACCCTTCCCTCTTCCCAAGCCAATCTACACAACTTCCATATCCACGTCACAACAATCTCACCCCCATACCTCAGCATTTCACCACACATTCCATCAATTCCTGGGGCCTTTCCCAACTTAATCTTCACTGCTTCCACTACTTCTGCCCTACTGATCTCTTCCTCCCTCCTCTCATCTTTTCTTCTCCCGGCCATTCCCCAACCACATATACTTGCATTGCTCTCACTCTCTACATTAAACAAATCCTAAAAGTGCTCCTTCCATATCCTCAATTTCTCTCTTTTCTCCACCAACAATCCATTATTCCTATCTTCCACTCCCCTACTATTTCCCTTTTCACACTGCCTTACTTTCTTTACCTCCTTCCAAAACGATTTCTTACTCTCCCTCCATTTCACCCTCAGATTCCTCCCAAACTCTTCATCCACTTTCTTCTTACTCTCCTTCACCAGTCTCTTAACCTCCCTTCTCCTGCTCACATATATCTCTCTCTTCTCTCTCTCATCTTCTTCCCTACCTCTGCTCGCTAACCATTCACTATATGCCTTCTTCTCTCGTTCCACACCTCGTTTCACCTCATCATTCCACCATGTTCTCCCTTGCACACCCTTGCAACTCCTCCTCACTCCACAAACCACCTCACACGCTGCACCTATCTCATCCGTGAATATCTTACATACGTGTTCCACCACTTCCATCTGCTCTAGCTCATACCTTCCCAATCTTTCTTCCACTATGCTCTTTGTTACGGAACAGAGAAAACTGTCCCGCAAAGTTCCAGGTTCAAAACAAAAGAGTTAGGTAAAATTACAAGTTAAAGTTTATTGCTCAAACTAACAACTAATCATTCAGGACTCATAAGGATAATGTAATGGCAAAAAGGTTACATATATGGTTAACTGCAATAGCCTCTATTAACACGAAATTAGCAAGTGTAAATTTATCTAAGTCAGCCCTGATAAAATGAGAAAACCGGATAATGTTCAGTGAATGCAAGATATATTATTACAGATACAAAATATTATCAACAATGGCTGACACTTAAAACACATGAATCACAAAAACCTCACTAGGCCTACGAATTAACAACTTATGCTATACAGTACGAGAAAAAATGTAATAACACTTATACTCAAATTACACAGCAGCTAGATGGTTGGAGACTTCCTGAGCACTCAAAAATAACAACTGTACAGGGGAGGACAGAGATGTGAGCAAAATGAGGAGTAGATCTATGTGGCAATTAATGCAGAGACTGAGCTCATTATATAGGGGCTGGCAGAGCTTGATACAACTTGTAAGAAGGATGCGCAAATGAAACCATTGGGGACAAAGAGTTGACAATCCTGCTCTGAACAACAGAAAGAACGACTTACTCTACTATAAGGGTAGAAGGGGGGAGTGAGGTAGAACACGCTCGTGATCGAACATGCAGCATACTGTACGTTAGAATTACACAAAGGATGATGAAATCATAGGCTATGTAACACCTCCCCACAAAGAAAAAGAAATTTACAAAGGAAATTTCTTATTACTCTAAAACAATCCGTCTAAAGTCTAGATAAGCAATCTGCAATAACATTTTCTTTCCCCTTGACATGTTGTATGTCTAATGAATGCTCCTGAAGAAGTAGACTCCATCTTGTCAATCTCTGATTTTTATCTTTAAACTTACTAAGGAATTTCAGTGGGTTATGATTGGTATAAATGACTATGGGGTCAAAACCAGAACACAAATAAAATGAAAAATGCTGTAAACCCAAAACCAAGCCCAAAAGCTCTTTCTCCATAGTTGAGTAGTTCTTTTGAGGTGGAGTGAACTTCTTACTGTAATAAGATACCGGGTGTTCAATACCCTGATCATCCTCTTGCAGAAAAACAGTCCCAGCTCCTGTATCACTTGCATCATCAGCCATCTTAAAAGGCTTAGCAAAATTTGAAGTAGCGTGCACTGGCTGACTTAATAGGATAGCTTTAAGTTTACTGAAAGAGGATTCACAGTTATCGGTCCAGACAAATTTAACTCCCTTTTTCAGTAGGTCTGTAAGTGGTGATACAAGAATTGAAAAGTTAAGAACAAATCTCCTGTAATAACCTACCATTCCCAAAAATCTTTGTAGCTCTGTCCTACTTTTAGGTCTGGGAAGATCACTTATAACCTGAACCTTAGCTGCTGGTGGTGCAACATGTCCATCACCAATTACGTACCCAAGGTACTGAACTTTAGCTTGACCAAACTCACACTTTGATAAATTAGCTACAAGATTAGCCTGAACCAAACGCTCAAGAAATTTACTGACATGGCATAGGTGATCTTTCCAGTTGTCACTGAAGATTAATACATCATCAATATAAACAACACACCCTGCCAAACCCTCTGTTACAACATTCATGAGCTTCTGAAATGTGGCTGGTGCATTCTTCATACCATATGGCATTACAGAACATGCAAAAGTCTTTCCTAATGTTACAAAGCATGAGATCTCCCTACCACGTTCAGTCATAGGTACTTGCCAGTATCCCTTTAACAAATCAAACTTACTTATGTACCTAGCCTTTCCGATCTTGTCTATGCAATCTTCCACACGAGGGAGAGGGTAAGTGTCTGTTTTGGTTATCTGATTAACACGTCTGTAGTCGATGCAAAGCCGCTGTGACCCACCTGGCTTAGGGACTAGAGTGACAAGAGAACTCCACTCGCTCTGACAGGGCTCAATCATCTTGTGGTCCAACAGGTAGCCAAGTTCCTTCTGGATGAGAGGAACTTTCACTGGGTTCACACAGTAAGGAGGCAGTTTAATTGGCTTTGCATCTCCAACATCGACATCATGCATCAACACAGTGGTTTTTCCTGGAGTAGCACGGAACACTTGCGGGTACTCCTGCAGTAATGCCGAAAACTCCTGCCTTTCCTCGGGAGGTAGATGAGAAAGCTTAGTCTGGAGATCATTTATGATATCAGGATTCTTCCCCAAACTATCACTCAGGCTCATGCTGCATGGAAGAACTTCACTTGCAGACTCGGGTGGAACAGCTACAGTGCAGACTGGGTTATTTTCTTCCCGCCTGTGATATAACTTTAGCATGTTGATGTGACAAAGTTGCTTGTTCTTTCTACGATCTGGTGTGGCGATGACATAGTTGACATCACTGAGTTTCTTCTCCACGAAATAAGGACCACTAAACTTGGCTTGAAGAGGTTGCCCATGCACCGGTAGCAGAATCAAAACCTGATCTCCTGGCTGAAAGTGGTGTAACCTGGACTTCTTATCATACCAAGTCTTCATCTTCTCCTGAGCAGCTCCTAAATTCTCTCTCGCCAGCTGTAAAGCAGTGGACAGCCGTTCTTTGAACTTCATCACATACTCCAGCAGGTTGACGTCATCTTCCTCCGACAGCCAGCATTCCTTGAGTAGCTTAAGGGGTCCTCTTACTTCATGGCCAAACAGTAGTTCAAAGGGTGAGAAGCCCAGTGATTCATTTGGAGATTCTCTTGCGTCAAATACAACGAATGGAAGACCTTTATCCCAGTCTTTCTGATGTTCCAAACAGTATTTCTTGAGCATCGATTTGAGTGTTTGATGATATCTCTCCAACGCTCCTTGGGTCTGGGGATGGTAAGTTGAAGACGTGATCTGGGTGATGCCCAACTCTTTCAGAGACTGCTTGAAAACATTTGACATGAAATTACTTCCCCGGTCTGACTGTACCTCCTTGGGCAGACCAAACTTGGTGAAGAACCCCAGCATTTCCTTAACCACGTTCTTTGCTGAGATATTTCTAAGTGGAATGGCTTCAGGATAACGAGTAGCCATATCAATCAGGGTCAACACATAAGAAAATCCTGAGGAAGAGGGCCCACAATATCCACCAACACACGGGTGAATGGCGCCTCAAAAGGAGGAATGGGAACTAGAGGTGCAACCTTTTCGATCTGATTACACTTCCCCACAACTTGACAGGTGTGACAAGACTTACAGTACCAGGAAACATCCCTGCTGATACCTGGCCAGTAGAAGTGTTTCAAAGTGCGTGCCACAGTCTTCCTCACTCCAAGGTGTCCTGCCAAACTGGAATCATGAGCCACTCTAATGATATCCTGCCTACAAACACGAGGGATGACAACTTGATATACAACCTCCCATTCACAGTCGGCTGATGCTGTTGGGGGTCTCCACTTCCTCATAAGTACTCCTGAGTTTATATAATAACAAGTAGAAGCACCAGCTGACTCTTCCTCACTGCAAGCAGAGTTAGCTAGACCTTTCAACTCAGGGTCAGCAACCTGCAACTCAACCAACTCTTGACGAGACAAATTATCAACACTACGCGGTACTGCCTCATCTGGTGAGTGGTCCAAATTAGCAAGAAAAGTGTCAGCTAGGATAACATCATCATCATCATTATCCACTAAGTCACCAGTAACTTTAGACTTAGCCCTAGTGACAGCACATGCAGGGAACACATCAGGGACATCACAATCATGGGTCGCAGCCACTGGCTCACTAGACAACTGAGGAGCTGGACACACTTGACTTCCACCAATATCATTTCCAAGTAAGAAAGTTACACCTGACATTGGGAGTGTCTCAACCAACCCAACCATAACGGAACCATTAACAAAACCAGACTCTAAATTCACTCTGCACAGAGGGACAGAGAAGTAATTATTCCCTACACCTTGTAAGATTACAGTTTCATTAGAGGAATTAACATTAGAGCCTAGAACACTGGTCAGCATAAGGGATTGGCAAGCACCTGTATCACGATATATTTTAACTGACTTCCTGTCATTACTGACCAGAGGACTGACAAAACCATCAGACAGGAAATTAGCACATGAACTCTTGAGAGTGTCACCCACGTTACTGCTCAAAAGAGGAGCTCCATCATGAGAATTTAATTTACCCCTCAAAGCAGGTTCAGTTAACTCGGTTAAAGAATTCTGGGAACTCTCAAGGGTGGACACTAGACCAATTGACTGAATATTTAAAGACTCCTTTTTGTTCACATCACGCTGTCTCCTGAAACATTTCTCCGTAGTATGACCAAGCTTACTACAATAAGTACATTTACTTTTCTGAAATCTAGAGGTGAAGCTGGTATTTACTTCCTGAGAAACATCATCTTTATTCTCTTTCCTGTTACCTGTACTCTGAGTAGAGGCAACGTACTTACTCTCAGCTTTCCTTTTTTCTTTAGAATATCTCTTGTGAGTGAGAACATATTCATCAGCTAAAACTGCAGCATCAGACAAAGTATCTATTCTTCTCTCATCAAGATATAAGCTTACATCATTATTAATACACCTTTTGAAGTCCTCCAGCAAAATCATCTGCTTAAATTTGTCAAAATCAGAATCCACATTCTTAGAATTTAACCACTGCTCTAACAGATCTTTGATTTTTGCATACTCAACATGGGATTGCTTATCTTGCTTATAAGTTGTCCTAAATTTTACTCTATAGGCTTCAGGAACAAGCTCATAGGCCTTAAGAATCAAGCTCTTAACTACATCATAATTATCAGATTGATCCTGAGGCAAAGATGCATAAGTTACTTGAGCTTTACCGGTGAGAACAGTTTGAAGGAGTACTGGCCAATAGTTTTTTTTCCAATTAAAACCTGTAGCTACCCTCTCAAACAACTGAAAATACTTTGTTAAATCAGATTCATTAAAAGGAGGGACAAGTTTAACATTTTTAGCCACATCAAAATGATCAGACCTAGATGATCCAGTTCCACCTTGTTTCATGCGATACTCATGGTCGCCTGAATCCTAGCAAGTTCAATTTGTGCCTGAGCCTGTACCTGTGCCTTCTGAATACGAGCCTGAGATTCAACCTCCTTAGCATTTGCCTGAAATTCAGCCTCGCTAGCACGAACCTCCTGCAGGGCCAGGTGTAACTTAGCCAATTCAATCTGCGTTTGCTCATTTGGAGGAGTTACATTAAACAAGCTTTCATTAATCATGTCAACAATTTGATCTTTAGAATAATGAGAGCGAACAACAATTCCTAATTGTTGAGCAACAAGCTTAAGTTCATTCTTTGTTCTGTTTTCTACATCACACACTTTTTGCACATTTGACAAAAAATCTTTGGCTTCATCAAGCGTAGTAATAGTAGACATCATGAATAAATCACAGTCACAAAATATCAAGCAATATCCTTATGATAATATCCTGAATATCCTGATAAGAGGTCGCCAAATTTATGTTACGGAACAGAGAAAACTGTCCCGCATAGTTCCGGGTTCAAAACAAAAGAGTTAGGTAAAATCACAAGTTAAAGTTTAATGCTCAAACTAACAACTAATCATTCAGGACTCATAAGGATAATGTAATGGCAAAAAGGTTACATATATGGTTAACTGCAATAGCCTCTATTAACACGAAATTGGCAAGTGTAAATTTATCTAAGTCAGCCCTGATAAAATGAGAAAACCGGATAATGTTCAGTGAATGCAAGATATATTATTACAGATACAAAATATTATCAACAATGGCTGACATTTAAAACACATGAATCACAAAAACCTCATTAGGCCTACGAATTAACAACTTATGCTATAGTGTACAAGAAAAAATGTAATAACACTTATACTCAAATTACACAGCAGCTAGATGGTTGGAGACTTCCTGAGCACTCAGAAAATAACAACTGTACAGGGGAGGACAGAGATGTGAGCAAAATGAGGAGTAGATCTATGTGGCAATTAATGCAGAGACTGAGCTCATTATATAGGGGCTGGCAGAGCTTGATACAACTTGTAAGAAGGACGCGCAAATGAAACCATAGGGGACAAAGAGTTGACAATCCTGCTCTGAACAACAGAAAGAACGACTTACTCTACTATAAGGGTAGAAGGGGGGAGTGAGGTAGAACACGCTCGTGATCGAACATGCAGCATACTGTACGTTAGAAGTACACAAAGGATGATGAAATCATAGGCTATGTAGCATCTTATACTCTGCCATTTTCTCACTAGCTTGCAAATTCTCCACTCTCCTCACAGGAGCTGTTTCCTCCTGTTTTCCCCTTCGTCTCCTTAACCATTTTCTTTGCAGCTTTATCTTGGCCATCATTAAGTGATGGTCCGAGACTCCATTCCCCCACCCTCTCCACACTCTTGCATCCAACCCTTCACACGTATCAAAAAGGATCGGTTCGGGTGGCGTACTTCTTGGTATATTCTTGTTGTATCCTGACGATTTCATTCAAGCCCAGGAAAGGCCTCTCGTAAAGAGTTTTTTTATTTAGCTTTTATCTAATCCCTAAAGTTAAAAGTTTCTCCCAACCTTAGTAAAATCGTCTGATGGAAAGATTTCAGTGGAAGAGTGTCTCTGGGTCTGTGCGGGCCGGATTATGGCATAGGCAACAAAGGCCATGGCCTAGGGCCTCGCGAATCTTTGGGCCCCGCGCATATGGTGTAATACCCCAAGGGTGCCGCCATTTTAATATAATGGACATATGATATACGCCTAGTGAAGTATCATTTCTACTCATGATACCACCTTAAATTTTAAGCCGTATTTATATATACATCGTCATTTCCAAACGAAAATAAAAACAGCAAACGTAAATGACATTACAGCACAAGAGGGTTTAAAATTCCCACTCGTTGACATTTGCCAGGTCTGTGTTTTACGTTTTGTTTTACTTGCTTTTGTGTTTTGCCTGTTTTGTGTTTTATCTGTTTTGTTTTACCTGTTTTACCTGGTTTCTGTTCTACCTTGTCCTTTTTACCTGTTTTGTGAAATACCTGCCACTGGATTCCAAAAGACCAATTTATAATAGTGACAATTACGTTGATAATAATAATAACGGCAGTTAAAATAAAACTGGTAATGGATAAAAGTTGTCAACATTTTCAATGGAATACTAGATGGTCTCCACACTGCCACTGAACACTGACATGCTTCTCTGCAAACTGCCATGATGTTTAATGAACGGAAAAGAACAGAGGATCCGAAAGTTTGTATGATTTGACCTATGAATGGCTTATGAAAAATAAAAATTAAATAAAGCAACGGTGCTAATGATGGTGGTGGTCGTGGTGGAGGAGAAGGAGGAGGAAACGAAATAGGAAGAGGAGAAAAAGGAACAGGAGGAGAGAGAGAGAGAGAGAGAGAGAGAGAGAGAGAGAGAGAGAGAGAGAGAGAGAGAAGGACTAGCAAATACAGTACAGTGTCCAACATAATAGGGAGATCATAATTATCACATAATGTAAGAGAAAAAAAATAGTCTAAAATATAATGTTTTTAATTCTTTCTGATATACAAAGATGTTCATTGAATTAAGCCTATTATTTTCCCCAAAATAACACTGTAGTGTCAGGTATAAATAGTAACCTATTTGTTTATCAGTCCTTGAGATCAAAATTTTAATTCCCGGTGGTAAGAAAAGCTAACACAATTAATCCAGAGTCAACACAGCGTCATCATCACAGGGAATGAAAAGTGGACTGCTGATGGACAAACCTAGAAATCGATACCCGGAAAATAGAAGAAACAAGAACTTGAGAACCCACTATCGTTGAAGGTATATTATTTTAGCTTCAGTGAAACCCACGAATATCTCATCAAATCGTCCCCATTAATATCATCACATTAATCGTGAACGAATCAGCCCTAGCATGTCTCATCATAGTCGGTTCCGTATATTTCCCAAACAATGGTAGGTGCAGTAAAGGAGTGTAATGCTAGCTATTGCATGTAGGAGGAAGACTGTTGATCCTCATGGAATGAACTGCCCAGTGTATTGTATGCCCAAGTCTCATACCTAAAAGTACATCAAGACATGAATAGATAAATAAATGAAATTACTACCGACTGTCTCAGCTCTTTAGTTTCTCTTCTTCATCTTTTCCACTTTTTTCTTCACCTTTGTTATCCATTATTTACGTTGCTGTTAATCTCCTGTTTCTCCCCTCTCTTTTTTATATTTTCTAGTTTACAGCATTAAAATTTCTGTCAGTAGCATTGGTGTCTTGTGTGCAATAATGCTAGATTATCTTTATTCTTATTCATTTTCTTATTTTCTTGCAACTGACGAAAAAGATGTCATTTAGTAGTTTCAGTAATGTGACGCCTGTTTTCGTGTTTTATTTGCTGACTGAGCTGATGTTGATATTCAAATCATTGAAGAATTTTGCTAAGTCATTTATTTACTGTCGTCCCCTAACAAAACTCGTCCAAACCATTATCAGAAAATGAATCTACCAGATATCTCACTTAAATGATGAAAGTGTTCAGTATATAACAGTAAATGCCAAGAGTGCAACGGTACACTCAGTGCTGAGATTATTCTGTGAGTATGACGGAGTTATAGCCAAGACAATAATATTACAATACGTGACGGGAATGTGTCATTAAGTGTGCCAGTCAACCAGCCAAATGCCACTCGCCCACTCACTCTACCTCTGCTCCTGGCCGCTCTCACCTCCTGCCTCGCTCCTGTTCTCTGCCCTTCTGAGCCTCGAGTACGGTATGCAGTTAGATCCCATCATAGGCAAACATAACAAAAGGTGTACTGCTTCACTTACGAGATATTTACTATAGCTGTTTCTGATGTCACTCAGATGAAATAAACCTGTAATAACAAAGGATGAATCAATTAACATATTACCAATACTGTGCCGGAATTCAAACCGGAGATTCGCAGATGAGAGCCACGGATCTTTCAACTGTACCACTACCAGGTAAAAATTCTCTCACTTTGTCATATACCTGTAACCAAGGTACCTTCACAACTATTTGTGTCCCTGAAAGACGAAAGACAGCACCCTAGAATTCGTGCAAGTAAAGGCTTTTAATTATACCCGAAGCATATCAATATTATTTTTTATGTAAGGTTTTTCCTTTGTCAGTACAGATTTATTTCATCATACTGCCTTGCCGGATGTGCTCTGGGTATGATTAAAAGCTTCTTGCCAGAGTGCCAGGGGGTTGTCTCTTTCCTTTCAGGCCCTTAGTGGGGACAACGGTACCTTGATCATAAGTATGTAACAAAGTGAGACAATTATCACCTAGTCATGGTACAGTGAAAAACTGCCTGGCTTTCATCTGCGAGTCCAAGGATTGATTTCCGTCAAGTATTGGCAATATGTTAACTGATATCAGTCTGGTTGAAGAGATGGTGCAACAAAATATTTCTTTAAATTAAGATAGTACACAATGCATTATCGACATCAAAAAGAGGGATCCTTAGTACTGCATGGGAGCCGAAGCCATTAGCAAAACACTTATCTTTTTTCATCAATAAAGTGACCAGGTCCCCACGGACACCTTCTCAGCAAACTCAGGGTCAAAATATCACCATTCTGCCAAGCAAGCTGGTTGTACACTCCCCTATCAGTGTTGATACTTCAGTCAGGAGCTGAAGAGGAGCCTTCAAGTGGTGATGCTGTACAGCCTGGATGGAGCAAAGCAACTGTGGCCTCCACCCAGGAGCCAGACCTTCTCATGTTTCCCTGCACCTCGCATGACCCTGCACTGACCCTGGAGAGGTGCTCCTTATAACAATGGAGTGCAGGTTTCCTGCATGATACAGTCTCCAGCAAATATCGAGCGACCAGCTTGACGAGCAGGCTGGTATATGTGGCACCGCCGTACCCCTAGTTCCACCCCCCCCCCTCCCTCGTTCCCATTCATTCGTCTACCCTGCACCCTCCCCACATCCAAGTGCAAGACTCGTATTGTCTCAACCACTCTTCCATCATCCATTTGTCTTGAGAAATAATGGTTTTGTTATTATTACTAATTAAAACACATTATACAGTGCTTTCATCCTTAGTATAGTTATTTATACACCACGATCTGAACATAGGGTGATATACTGTAGTATACTCGTATGATAGTGAGGTCTTTTACCAAACAATTTATCATTTTAACGGTTGTATCCAGTCAGCGTGTAACATTAAACAGTCGGAAGCTATAAGTAGAGGTTTGTAGTGGTCGGTGGTGTGTGGGGGGGATAGCTGGCCGTCACACGTTGTGGTAGGGGCATGTGGTGGTGGGCCCGGGGTCGATGGCTCTGCCGGGGTGGATAGTGCAATTGACCGGGTCGGTCAGCATTTCTAAATGCTCGTGATCATCAGATTTTACCCTCCCGGAAGGGAGCTGAGAGATCATATAGTCCGATCTAAGGGCAAGGCTGTGACCTTCACACATGCACACACCCATCCCCTTGCACAAGGGGGACACTTACCACCCACTTCGTCAGTGAAACTTTTCGCAACCTGAGAGAGGCGCGAACTCCCGTCTACCAGATGGCAAGAGAGAACGTTACCACTGAGCCAGTGACTGGTGTGTGTGTGTGTGTGTGTGTGTGTGTGTGTGTGTGTGTGTGTGTGTGTGTGTGTGTGTGTGTGTGTGTGTGTGTGTGTGTGTGTGTGTGTGTGTGTGTGTGTGTGTGTTTTCCACCAATCCTCATAAACACGTCTTTATTATCACCATGAAGTAAGCATTACAATAGTGTCCACTGGGCCATATAATAGTGATATTTACAGCTAAACGATATGGCAAATAAGCATTTAATGATCGGTACACAGTAAGACCTTATTTTCTAAATGTTATTCAATGAAATATGCAGTGTAATAGCAGACTATCATACAATAGTTTGAACGTAGCCTTCAATTCTGCAGGGTAAGTCAGGCTATAACACCAGATCTCTAGTAAAACATTCACTATTGTCATTATACCACATGTTATTGTAGGGCAACTGGAACAGGGCGATAGCAAAGGTGGTGGGTTGTCCTACTCTGTGTTGACAGGGTTACCTTGTCACTCCCCCAGTTACCCACAACATTCCAGTATCATATAAATCCAATGTCTGACCCATTGTTTCATATCGTTTTTAAATGCGTTCTTAAACATACCGGTAGTCAGTTAGTCTTCCTTATTAAATATTTGCGTAACCAAAACCGTTTCTCCATTTTAACATCCTTCCCTCTCCGTGGTAATTGACGTTTCGGCTGATGATAGTTAACTGGAAAAACCATGGCCAAACAGAGATAGAGGAAAGTAGTAACAGACATGGGACACAAGTTGAAGAGCAAATAATCATAAGGTTAACCTGACTGCTACGTCTGTTACGTTGCTGTGAGTAACACAGACCAGTGTGAACTGTAACCCGTCACACCTTTGTTGGAAACGTTCTCACTGAAAACGAATAAACTGAATTATCTGTTGTATGGCACGATAATGTTGATTTGCGTAAGCTGCAATCGAGACAAGTTTGTTTGGTTACTGTGCAGATCATCCATTCGGCCAGTTTAGTTATTGGTTGCCTTTTCCGAAATACGTCGTGTTATAAACGTGTGAATCGCAGATTACACCGTATTGCTGTTATAAGTATATGAGGCAAGGTTATATTCCTGATAGTGTTATCAGGTGGTGGCGGGTCTCTTGCTGGAGTGAGTGGCGATAAGTGGCAAGGGGTCGGGGGGGGGGGGGCTTGGTTGTATGCACTGCCGGATTAACCTTTGTTGTTGCCTGGTAGGCAGTGCAGATGGTTGGCCTGCAACATACAGATCTTTTTTTTCCGTTATTTCCAGTGAAATGTTGGCATGGCCTATAATGGCCTTTTTGGATGGCCTGATGGGTGATGGCACTTATTTGGGCGCCCAAAGCGTATATTTATTCCGCTCTAGAAGTCTGGATGGCCTGTGGCAGGCCGTGGCCTGGCAGGCAGTTGCCCAATTTGCCTATAACTGGTAATCCGATCCTGGTTGTATGGTGTGTGCGGGGTCAGCACACCACGCAGCTCACTTTACTGTTGGCTGTCCTGTGTATGAAATTGACCTTGATACTTATAATACTGTCAGCAGCAATGAATGGCTTCTGAATATGGAATGACCTTTGGTAATGCCAGCAACCACGTCATGGCCTCGGCTTAACCACCAGACAATCTGTTATCGAGTTCCTGATGCGCAACGTTATCCGACTTCATGTATTAAGACATCAATAACCAAGATAATATTGATCATGTGTTTTACTTATCAGCAACACTTTGCTGTTATCACACATTGGGTATTAGTAGTAACTAATGGTAATGACCTATAAGAGTTTGTAAAGTAACAGTGATTACGTCGAGTAAGGGAAGGGGCACACCACCGACGACTACAAACATCTACTTATAGCTTCCGACTGTTTAATGTTACACGCTGACTGGATACAACCGTGAAAATGATAAATTGTATGATTAAAGACCTCACTATCATACGAACTGGGGGTGCGGCGGAGCGGCGGTGCCACATATACCAACCTGCTCGTTAAGCTGGTCACTCGATTTTTGCTGGAGACTGTACACATACTGTACAGTATCTGTACGACGACCCTAAAAACAAGTTGTCTAATGTCTACCAGTAGTTGACGGGTCTGCTCACCCAGACAGATCAGGGAGTAATAACAACACTAACACTTCAATCAAATATAAATCTACCTGCTCTATATTAATTTTAACCCCCCGGGTGTACACCCACGCAATAAAGTTTCTGTACCCCCTCGATGGAAGGAAGTGGAAGTCAGGGTTAGAGAGACGGCAGGCCAACGGACAACCGCAAGTGGTAATTTGGTACTGAGCTACGAGGCGATTGGACTCGAAATGCATTCGCAACATTTCCACGCCATTCACCCGCAAAACACTATGCGTTCGTAACATATATAACATATATTATAATATAGACTACTATGTTATCATAAGTCTTTTATAACTCGTCCAGACACGACCCATCTGTTTCGGATCCTCAACATACAAATAAAGCACCGAGCCAGTTGTATATAAGCTGCGGCTGGTCATTATCACTGCAGTGATAATTTTTGTTAATGCCTGGATTGTCTATAGCTATAATATAGGATGGTTGTGGATTTAATGCTTTTTCCCTCAGTAGCTGTGCTAATGGTTGTAAATGTTAAAATTATTATATGTGGACGAATAAACTACATTGTAATGGACAGCGAACATTCACAAATAATTAACTATAACCAGATGAAATCATGAGTAAATTACACACAATATTATGAGACAACGAAGATGAAGCTGTGATATCCTGCTCCGCCTCGTTATCCAGGCATTAACCGTTACTGCACCTCATACGTGAATTATTTTCCTTCAGTCTCGGTCTTTTATATTATTCTTATTTCCCCGTATCCTCATACTGTGAGCCGTCATATTCCTTAGGGGGTATCTAGTCATCCGGTCCTATGACCCCTACTGTATTACATTATTTGCCACATCATCGCTCCCACACAAACAACGATAGCACAAGACTGCTGATCTTCTCTCTGCTAGCCGTACCAGCAAGACGTCCTTCTGGTCCGCTCTGAGAATACCCACAGCCCTGTTTCAGTGTTTTGCGTGTGTGATTACAATAGTGTAATAGTTCTGAGTCTGGGTGAGTGATCTGGCCGATTGCCTGCTCGCTAAGTGTAGTTTGTGAAGCGTAAATACGGTTTGTTCAACATCTGTGAGTGTTGTTGGTGGATGAGTGTTTGATTTGCTTTGTTTGATAGACGGTACTGAATAAGAGACTCTGTTTGTGTGAATCTCTGTGACTGAGTGTAGAGTGCTTGGGCTGGTGATCTGCACCGCTCTAGGGTAAGCAAAAACAATTTATATCATATAAATAGTTTTGTTTTACCTTGGCACCATCTCTTTGTCCCTGATACGAAGTTACTTCAGCCGTCTCTCGCCAGAGGGCCAGACGAGTTGCCCTCGGAAAACCATAGGAATTTACGAATTGTTTATTTTTTGGTCTCAGAACCAATTTCGTATTAATGGACTAAGATAGGATTCTCAGCTATGACAGTGATCCATTATTTTATCACTGCAAACGATAAATCAACAAAACAAGGGATTACATCAGCGTTTGTTTATATATTCGACACCAAACCAAGTCTTGCTGTTATTGACCATTTTTTTTTTTCCTGTCTACTTGCACTAATTTTTACAGTGAAATAGCTCTCCCATTTTTTTACAGGTAAGATATAATTGTATTTTCATACTTTGTGACTTTATACGAGATAATAAACTTCTTTGTGTATTGCGTTGTAGTGTATTGTATGACCGTGTTGTGACCTTATTGTTATATTTCAGACTGTACTATAATTTTATTTCTCCATTCCAGGTAACAATTAACTTTCCTTTCTCTGTAATAGATTCCTGATAAATACTCTGCAGGTACTTTGCCAACCAGTTAGGCAGTCATTCCTGTACAGTTTTAAACAGCAAGACCTCCCTACCAGCGAGACCTTCACCCGTAACAATTGCATAAATTGTGTTTGTCTTCCTAGCAGATTTTTTAAAAGTAGCTGATTATTGTTCCAGGCGCTAATCAACAATATCTGATTCTGGTTCTCTTATAAAACTTCACAGTAACTTAGAATTTCAGAATGCCGTGGAACGTCATTTGTGTAGCCTGCTCCGGTAGTTTCACTGGATCCTTTTATACAGACCGCTCCTTTGTTTGCCGGATGTGCAAACTACGTCAGAGCTTGGAAGACAAGCTGACCGAAGCCACAAATAAAATTAACAGCCTGACCCATAAAGCTGATGTGCTGGAGGAGTTCATTGCGAACAATGTTGAACGCACTGTGGATGATATACCCACTGCTCGGCCAACCACTGTCCAGACTGACCATCCTCCTTCCGCTGTAGTTACTTCTCCCCTCACCGTACAGAACGAGTTCTAGCCAGTGTGGAATGGTGTCAGGCATGTGAGAACAAGGATTATCATTCCAGTAACCACTTACAATAAATTACAGATTCTCACAGAAGTAGAGGAAAAGGCCCACTAGGGACGGGTTGTGGGGGACTCCATCATCCGTGGTCAGTTGGTGGAATTTTGCGCCAGGGCACCCTCTAAACGCAAGCGTTTTTGTATTCCAGGTGCAGGAGTTGATGACATAAGAGGCTGTGGATGACATTTTTGAGAATGCGGAAAATGACAGCCTTGTTATCATTCATACAGGTACCAATGACGTCATGCAAACCCGATCAGAGGAGCTGATGGAGAAGTACAGGAAGATGACTGGAGGCTACAAGGAGAAAACTAACCATATTTTAATTTCAGTTATACTCCCAAGTATTAACGCTGGGAATGCCTTCTTCAGCAGAGCATTTAGTATAATTAACAGAGTCAAGTCACTTTGCTTACAGGTAGGAGTAGAATCCATTGACACTTGGAACCAGTTCTACAAGCGGTGATCACTATTTCCAAAAAATGGACGGCACTTGAATGTCGTTGGTTCTGCCCGTCTTTGTCGTTTGCTTAGTGATGCCGTAATTTGTTTCTAGAGAAAAAACAGGCATCACGAGAGGCAAACGTAGATGTCATACAATCGCAATAAACCGATAAATATATTGATCGATTATGGGATGTCCTGTGTATATAAAGACATATTGGCCACGTTAAATAAGCACAGAAATTGTCAGAAATGCTTTAATAATACAACACTTATTTTCAGCACAATCACAGAACATACCATAGTCGAGATCTAAAATATGGACCATCTATCCAAACAGTAGCTCCTCCCTCCTTCCGGATATTATATAAACATGTCTACAGTAGGTTATTGGATGTTGCTAAGTTTATTCATTATTAAAGTATATTCTGCATTACCTTACATTCTGAAAAAAATAGCGACAATTTATTAGACTACAGAGAACAGTCATGCAAATCTAAAGCAAGCCCAGATGAGTTACAGTCAACATCAAGAGTTCTATCGCCTCTCCTGTTTTTCTCTCCACAGACTTTGATAATAAGATAAAGCCACAACAACCGACGCTGATAATTTTATTTGGCCACAGATTAGTGTCATTAGTGTCAGTTGCTGCGAATTCATCACACTGACTTCCTTAGGCTGTGGAAAAAAGAAGCAGGAGAGGCGACAGGACAATGATGCTGACTGTACAGGTAGACGACGCAGTAAAATTAAGCAACAAAATATTTATCCCTGGTGAATGGAGGGATACTTTGGCTTTAGTAGCATTCCGACGCCCCTGCCACTGCAAATCACAGCTTGTAGACGTCATAATTTAGTAATAGTCACATTTATAACTTTTTAATTATAAAGAAGGATGTATTTTAGTATGCACAGCGCCATATAACCTTGTTGTTGCTGCTCCATTGGTTCTTTTCTCGTAATCAGTAACTCATTTCCAATTCAATTACTTGAAAAGGTTCCATGCTGCTCCTCCTCCTCCTCCTTCTCCCCTTCCCACATGAATCATTGTTTGTCCGTAACTCAGTCACTGGGTCACCTTTGGCTGTGCAATTTTACACACAAGTGAAGACAATGGTTAAGGCTCAACCTGAAGACTTTAAAGTTCATTATAGTACACTCGATCAAATAAGTATCTTTATCCAGGCGAACGATGGTTTTACAATGAGTCATGTGAAAGTACGACTTATAAATACTTTTGAAAGATTAGTGTGTCTCATATGATGTATAAATAATGTGGCCAACTGCCGCTTGGAGGAACTTCTTTTCATACCTTTAACCTGTAACCTTCATATTCGAATTTGACCTAGATATGGTTAATAGCTTCCATCTTAAAAATTAAAAAAAATAAATATAATGGGGTTTGTTGCTCAAGACTCGTGTTTAGAGCCCGAGCACACAAGCAGACAGACAGACAGACAGACACTGTCACAGATGCGTAGACCAAAAGCTTACCTATGCATACAGTACAGAGCATTAACAGACAAACATGCGGACAGACAGATTATAACCAAAATCACTGCCAGTCCACTAGGCAGGGAGAAAAATCTAGCACTCTGATTTTTCTATTATTCACCATACACTCATGGTCGACGTACAAATTGCTTTTTCATAGTCCTGAGGATGTTAGGCTTCTGGTGTGAAACTGTTGAAAAATTGTTGTTTATTAATATTTACACGTTACTATCAGCACTGTTACTGCCTTTACAGATAGCCATTGCCGTCACGACCCATCTGGCGGTGCTCCTCCAGTTCCAGTTAGACGGACAATAATCATCAAGTTTTTCCCTACAATCGTAATGTTTTCTGATAACAGTCAGAGATCACAGATGTTGACGTGTCATGAGTGCAGAGGTGGAGATGTGCGTGAGGTGCGAGGTTTTCCGAAAAGTAACCTACAAGGAATATTATTACATGCTTCTAACAGGACTAACAAAAACAAAAGGAGGCATTTATTCTTTCAAGATCTGTCTACCCTACGGTTTTAGAGACAAAGGTGAAATAATGAAAGTGTTTTTGAACTGGTGGTTTGGCCATGGTGAGAGGATGGAGAGGAAGCGACTACCGTGGAGAGTGTGAGTGATGTGCAGGGGGGTGGTGGGAGGGGGAGACCAAGAATAAGATGGAGGGAGGGATGGAGTAGAGAGTCATGTGAGAGGGGAGAGGGTGAAGCGGGGGGAAGGGCAGTGAAATAACAAGGGACATGGCGACATGTAGGCGATTTGTTTGTGGCCAATCCTTACGGGATGAGGCGTCTGCCTATATAATGATAAATTGACTTCACTACTTTTAGTGTCTCCTTTGAAGATATGTATTTTTATTTGAAAAAAGCCTTTGGTACAAATATTTCATCAATTTGTCTCTATTCCATTCATGTGAACATACAATGTTTCCAGCTACCATGGAAAATAAAGAACTGTGTGTGTGTGTGTGTGTGTGTGTGTGTGTGTGTGTGTGTGTGTGTGTGTGTGTGTGTGTGTGTGTGTGTGTGTGTGTGTTTTATGGTTTTATGACAGGAGAGCGGCTATTGACACTGGAATATTATTCGTAGACTGTAGCACCAGTCGAGCAGGGATGGAAAGCTGATGACAGGGAGTGCTGGAGCTCCCGTTTCATCAGCTCTCAGGACTAGTTCCTGACCATCCCTCTTTGCTGAACTTTTTCAGTGTCTCAGTTACACAGAGAGTAGGCCAGCATGCTCTCCAGTACAAATTTCTCTAACTATCTCCATCAAACTACATGCACAGTACACACTACACTTCCTATTCAAAATTAAAAAAAATGGCGTCTCTTCATCAAGCCTCGGAGTCCCCAGGGGGGGGGGGACCATAAATGCCCCCACCATCCGCCCCTCTCCCGATGACGATTCGAGGTGCCTGGAACCACTGTCTGACTCTCTTCTTCTTCATTTCTGCAACATTCGCGGCCTTTCCTCTAACTTTCGCTCTGTTGAGCACCACCTCTCCTCCTCTAAACCTCACCTTCTTTTTCTAACGGAGACTCAGCTGTCTGAGGCAACTGACAGCAAACCCTTTTCTGTATTCTCCTACTTTCTCTATACTCATTTCATAGCCAAAGGTGGCTGTTGTGTATATATACGCAACGACTTATCTTGCTCTCGTGTTCCTGAACTCGATTCTTCTGAATTCTCTACACTCTGGCTTCGGCTTTCCTGTCATTCTCTGACTAAATATATCTGTGCTGTTTACTTATCCCCTAATTCTACTGACTATCAAAAATTCTTCGACTATCTTACCTCTACGATGGAACACATTCTATCCATTTCTCCTTTCTCTGAAATCTCCATTCTAAGAGATTTCAATGTTCACCACCACCTTTGGCTCTCCTCTCCTTTCACGGATCCACCTGGTGAACAAGCCTACATTTTTTCTATCCTTAATGACCTAGAGCAGCTTGTACAGCACCCTACCCGTATCCCTGACTGCCTTGGAGAGAGCTCCAACATACTTGACCTCTTCCTCACAACTAATCCTTCTGCTTACTCTGTTAATCTTTTTTCTCCATTGGGCTCCTCCGATCACAACCTTATTACCTTAACCTGTCCTATCACTCCGGTACGGCCTGTGGACCCTCCAGGGAAACGTCGTCTGTGGCATTTTGGAGCTGCGGACTGGGAGGCCCTCAGTCAGTACTTCTTTGATTTTCCCTGGAATGATTATTGCTTCCATGGCCGGGAGCAATCTGAGTGTGCCTTGCGCATTACAGAGGTTATTCTCTCGGGCATGGAAGCATACATTCCTTTCTCATATCCTTTGACTAATGCAAGAAAGCCTTGGTTTAATCACGCTTGTTCTAATGCTGTCCGCAACAAGGAGAGGGCCTACAAAAGGTATCGGAGCCAACCCACCCCTGAATCGCATCATCTTTACGTTTCTGCCCGGAATCGTGCTAAGTCTGTTCTTCACTCTGCTAAAAATAATTTCATCCATACTAAATGCTTTCAACTCTCTAACTCGAATTCTTCCCGCTCCTTCTGGCACCTTGCCAAAAACCATTCTAACAACTTTACCTCTTCACCCTTCCCTCCTCGTTTCTACTCTGCTGGTTCTGTAGCTATTTCTTCTACTGATAAAGCAGATCTCTTTGCACAGACTTTCTCCTCCAATTCCACCTTAGACGATTCCGGCGCTGTTCCTCCATCACTTCCCCCCTCTGACTTCCTCATGGCTGACATTAAAATTTCTTCAGTTGATGTATTTTCTGCGATCACTGGCCTCAGTACTAACAAGGCATATGGGCCTGATGGGGTCCCTCCTGTTGTTCTCAAGAACTGTGCTTCTGTGCTTACACCCTGCCTAGGCAAACTCTTTCGCCTTTGTCTGTCAACTTGTACCTTTCCTTCTTGCTGGAAGTTTGCTCTCATTCAGCCAGTCCCAAAGAAGGGTGACCACTCCCAACCCTCCAACTATCGTCCAATTGCTTTAACGTCCTGTATTTCAAAAGTTTTCGAGTCAATTCTCAATAGAAAAATTTTAAGGCATCTTTCCTATCACAACCTTCTTTCCGATCGTCAGTATGGGTTCCGTCAGGGACGTTCCACTGGCGATCTTCTCACCTACCTTTCAGACTCCTGGTCATCCTCCTTTCGGGACTTTGGCGATAGCTTTGCCATTGCACTTGACATCTCAAAGGCCTTCGATCAAGTCTGGCATAAATCTTTAATTTCCAAACTGCCCTCCTACGGTTTCCATCCTTCTATCTGTGCCTTCATCGCTAGCTTCCTTTCTGGTCGTTCTAAAATCGCTGTTGTAGACGGCCATCGTTCTTCTCCTAGACCTATCAACAGTGGTGTTCCTCAGGGCTCTGTCCTATCACCAACTCTCTTCCTTTTATTCATCAGTGATCTAAGCTGTACATCTAATCCTATCCACTCATACGCTGATGACTCCACCCTTCACCTTTCCATTCGGTTCCCGCAACGCCCATCTCAACAGTTACTTCAACAAACAAGGGATGAGGCTATTGCACACCTAATGTCTGCCTTGGCTCGTATCTCTGACTGGGGTAAAAATAATATGGTTGTTTTTAATGCATCTACGACTCAGTTCTTACACCTATCAACCCGACAAAATCTTCCACAGGTATACCCACTACTGTTTAATAATATTCAGCTTAATCCTGCATCATCCTTGAACATGCTTGGGGTTTCATTTACTGGGGACTTATCTTGGAAAGATCATATTACATCTTTTGTAAAATCTGCTTCCAAGAGATTGGGTGTGCTAAGCCGACTCCGCTCTTTCTTTACCCCTGCACAATTGTTGACTCTATTCAGGGGTTTTATCCGCCCCTGTGCGGAGTACAACTCTCATGTGTGGGGAGGCTCCCCACATACAGCTCTTCTCAATAGGGTGGAGTCAAAGGCTTTTCGTCTCATTAACTCTCCTCCTCTTACTGACTCCCTTCAACCTCTGTCTCTTCGCCGCACTATTGCATCTTTATCTCTTTTCTATCGCTACTTTAATGGTCACTGCTCCTCTGAACTGTCTGCTTGCATTCCTCCACCTCTACGACGGGTGCTACGCACCCGTCTGGCAGCAAACTCTCATCCCTTTTCTGTCCAACTCTCTAATGCAAGAGTTAACCGTTACTCCCAGTCTTTCATTTATGCAGCAGGTCAGCTCTGGAACTGTTTCCCTCTGTCTGTATTTCCTGCTGCCTATGATCTCCAGTCTTTCAAACGCAGTGTGTCCAGGCATCTCAAAATGATCGGATCTTGAATTTGGCTCTCTATTGTATTTTGTTTTTCTCTTGGAGGGAACTGTTACTGCGGGCTCATGGCCTTTGGTTCCTCCTTCCTCGCATAAAAAAAAAAAATCTCATACTTGCATTGTGTACATTGTCTGGGATATTCTTGGCTGTGATACGGGTGTGGGTGTTATGCTCAGTTAATCGGTGTAATGCAGCACAATTACTGATGAAAATATTGGTCAGTTTTAATAAACAATCATTCATAGACGTTAACTGCTTTCGCAAATCACAGAATTTGGAGATATTATGTCGCTCTAATATTCACTATGATTATAAAGTGTTTGAGAGCTGTTCCAGTGAATAAAAGGTAAGACTATAAACAGTCTCATGCCAAGGTGTCATTCAGGAAGCTGGTGGTTGTGTTTACAGGTAATGAGACTGATAAGACTGAGCGAGCAGCCACTGACCAGCAGGCCTTGTGGTCTTTACACCCTGACCCGCTCCAACCTCCTCCCGGTAAGATGCTGTATATACATTTACTTACTTAATATGGCTCCCCCTACTTATACTGGAGGAGGCATTGTTTGGTTTAACCGTCCGTCCTTGCGTCCGTGCTTCCGTAACACTGTTGCGTGGCAATGTATCCTGAACCCATCGACAGATTCCCACCAATCTTTTGTCACTGATGCAGTATAAGTAGCTGATGATTAGGTGAGCTGGGTCGAGGGGTCAAAGGTCAAGGTCATATGGAATCGACTTGGTTAACCATTGTGACTGCAACATCTCCTGAACCCCTAGGTGGATTTCGACCTAACTTTTATCAGTGATACAATATGAAGAAGCACATCCTCAACTCATCAACTGATTAGGCCAGAAAGGCCAGGAAGTCAAAGGTCAAGGTTATATGGGAGTGGGCGTAATACCTAATGCACCCGTCATCGGATTTCAACCAAACTTCTTCCAGTGGTACATTATGGAAGGATGATTAACAGATTAGGTCAGAAAAGTCAAGGAGTCTAAGGTCCATCTAGGTATGGGAGCGATATCTCCCGAACCCCATGAAGGATTTGGACCAAACGTTTGTCAGTGATACACTATGAAGGGGTAATGAACTGATTAGGTGAGCAAGGTCAAGGGGTCAATGGTCGAGCTCATATGGTTGTGGACGCGATATCTTCTGAACCCCATGCCGGATATCAACAAACATCTGTCAGTGATTCAGTGCGACGTGACAATGAGCTGGTTAGGTCAGCAAGGTCAAGAGGCCAAAGATTAGGGTCATATGGGGTCGACTTAGTTTATCTTTACTCTCATTTCAACCCACAATGATCTCTGTCATGGATGGTCTATAGCGGGTCCGTGTGCAAGGCTTTGCAGAGGCATACCAAGCGAGGCTTTGCATCGACAGCTCGGGGCTCGAGGCCTCGGAGCTTCATAATTTATTTATTCCTTATACTGAACCAAGGAATGCAATATATTATAATATATTAATGAGAAACACTCTATCTTCTATTTCTTATGCTCATTAATTTTGGCCACACATTAATTGCCTATAATTATGTTGTATTATGAATATTAATAACTAAATCACCCAGAATACTCTACTCCCACTTGAGTAGATTTCATTACAGTGACCATGACCCTTGACTCATGATCATTAAACATCACTTGACCTCGATATGGTTAATACCTACCAGCAGGGGGGGGGGGGCAGGGGAATGAGGTTTGTAGTCAAAGCATTGATATTTGGAGGCAGAAGATTTGGACAGACAGATACAAAGACAGACAATGACCGCAAGTGACTGCCAAAAACATGACCTACCTAGTTCCCAAGTGATAAAAATCCAGTTACTCTTGTAATCTGCAGTACTCCAGTAAGTCCAATAAACTGCCATTATCATAGTCCGTGAGTTCCAAATCTTTGGTTGTATGGATTCTGGTTTGACAGTACTGAAATATTGTTGTCTACGATCATTTCAACATGCTCATACAAGTTATTTATGTCTCTACAGATGACCATTGCCGTCACGACCCATTTGGTGGTGCTGCTCCAGTTCTACTTCCAAGGCAAACACAATATGATCTCTCCACTTGCAAATTCTTCCCAATACATGTAATGTTTTCTGATGTGCACCAAAGATCACAAATGCTGATGTGTCCTGTGTGCAAAGTTCGATTCATGTTGGGTGCCTATCAAGAATTAATCACTTGACTCTTAACATTTGTAAAGGAGGACACGTTAACCCGTCGATTCTGAAACGTCTGGCGAAGGTGAATATCGTCTAGCTTCAACCACGAATGAAACAAGAAAACCAGTCTTAGTACCGAATTCCCGTTGCTTAGGGAACCTCTTTAGCTCCTCTTCCTTAGTAATTCATTTTCTTGATTACCCATCAATATCATCTAATTTGTTTCTGTCCTTTTAATGTCGACATAGACTGCATGAGTAACACAAAACAATATCGTAGTGGATCCGAATAAAAAATAAGCCGGTATGGAACAGGTGTTAGTAAGCGTCCTGCCCGTAAGAGAATATCGCCAAGTAGTCTAAATAGAAGATTGCCTCTAAGCTCTTCTTTCAGAAATATTTCTTTTACGATGAAAAATTATCCTTCTAGGTATACAAGATTTTAGTTTTAAAAAGATGTCCCTCGGCTAAAGGCGTTAATGAAAACAGTTTTTGTGCTATAAATTAAATAGCCATATAATGATTCTTTTCCTTCTTGCTTGTCTACCTATTGGGAAAATATGGAGACCTCGATGAGATGACCCTCTATATTTCTAGGCACTGATCAGATTCAGATGTTATATTCTGGTAATTTACATGCAATATTATTCAATAACGAGTAATCGATTATATGTACAAAGTGTAAAACTTTTTGACTTGACACTTTAGCAGTTCAGACAAGGGACACATTTGAGTTCTGTATGCCAGCTCCCAATTTTTTTTTTTTTTTTGGGGGGGAGGGGTACAGAGAAATCCCTTACATGTTCAGATATCTGCGATTTATTATTACTGTTATTATCATTGTTGTAATTATTATTATTATTATTATTATTATTATTTCGACATGTTGGAGAATTCTCACTTTTCTTCGTAATTAACTGAAGCTTAGTAATCACATGGAAGCAATCTTTACAAGTGTATCAGTAACAGAGAGTGGAAATAAATTTTTTACGATACCTATAGCACAAGCAAAGGTGGCTGGATTCCGAAGGCCGAGAATTTACAAGCTGTATTGCTTGGGGGATGGGGTAAGGGTGGGTGCAGGGTGAAGGACAGTCTTAAAACTTTCAAAATATGTATGCAACACCCTTGCCATTTCCCTTTGGTTACGTTAATTTCACAGTTGACGATGACACGCAGTCTATACTGCTATTACTCTAACCTGGCGTGAAGCTGCCATCTCTCCATCTTGACTCATGAGCTGTAACAATAAATTATCATTATTGTATGATGCTAGTCACTGACAAGTGCTGTGGAAAGGATCCAGAGCTCTAATTTGGTCTTTTTGTCTGTACCGAGCTCTGTGAAATGAGCTGCAAATGATGAAAATCTAGGCCAAGTTAGAGTGAAACGAGTATAACATAATCCTCAAGCAGTGATGCAACATGGAGTGCTGAGGAAGGTCTGGTGCGTGAAACTGATAGATATTGGGAAGAGGAACACTGAAGTGTCTTAAATGAGTTCCTGGCTTACAAGAGACCATTTGGCATGATGCCCGGTGTAGAATAACCGGAAGGCAGCACTACATCTAGTGAGTAGATGGTGGGCGTCATGAACAGATGTTTTCGAGGTAACAATATGACAAATATTGCTGGATGAAATTGCTCTTTCCATAAATATACCCAGAAAAAGTCGAATCTCAAACAGTTACAGAATATCAATGACATACGATACGTCATGTCTTAGGCTTGTATGGTCGTTGGTTAAGGAAGCTCCCTAACACCTCTTCTTTAGTGATTAATTTTTCGATACAGCGGATTACTATCTTTTTGTATGTTATTTACTCAGACTATTGCGACAGTGGAGGGATTTATGGAACACAGACGAGGAGAGCAATACCGGTTTATAGTGAACTCAATAAATCGCCTGGTAAAAAGTCTTTGGGAGTTATTTGACATTGAATACAAAAAAAAAATTCCATATCAAAGGAGAGCTTTTTGTGCCAGAATAAATACCTTGAGGCTCCTATGACTTACTCTCAATTGAATATAATGGTCTGGATGTAGATTAGCAGAGTGTTCCCGATCATGTGAGAGTTAACGACACAAGTATCTACACTATCAGGCTACTATGACTCTCTCTCTCTCTCTCTCTCTCTCTCTCTCTCTCTCTCTCTCTCTCTGCTATATTTAGTTGCTTGGTTTTAGCAACAATAGAAGAGATGTTTCGACCATGAGATTTTTTTCTATGACCACGAAAATGGGTGAATGAAAGTGAATCCCTTTACCGGAGAAAACCTTAATGATAATAGTCCAATATTTGTGTTGTACCTGGTTTGTTGGATGGTCTCCACACTGCCATTGAACACTGACATGCTTCTTTGCAAACTGCCATGATGTTTATTGAACGTAAAAGAACACAGGATCCCAAAGTTTGTCTGATTTGACCTGTGAACCGCCTGTGACAAAACAGAAAATAAAGCAACGGTCGTAGTGATGGTTGTGGTGGTGGTGGAGGAGAAAGAGTAGAAGAAGGAATAGGAAGAGGAAGAGAAATAGGAGAAAGAAGAACAGGAGGAGAAAGAGGAGGAGGAGGAGGAGGAGGAGGACTAGCAAATGCAGTACAGTGTCCACCATAATGTGATCATAATTGCCACATAAAATGTAAGAAAAAAAAGTCTAAAATATGATGTTTTTAATTCTTTCTGATATACAAAGATGTTCATTATATTAAGCCTTCCTATTTTCCCCCAAAATAACACTGCAGTGTCAGGTATATATTATAACCTATTTGTTTATCAGTCCTTGAGATCGAAATTTTAACTGCAGGTGGTAAGAAAAGCTAACACAATTAATCCGGACTCAACACAGCGTCATCATCACAGGCAATGAGAAGTGGACTGCTGATGGACAAACCTAGAGATCGATACCCGGAAAAGAGAGAAAGAGAACATTTTCAGAACTGAGTATCGTTGAACGTATAATATTTTAGCTTCAGTGAAACCCACGAATATCTCATCAAATCGCCCCATTAATAACATCACGTTACTCGCGAACGAAACAGCCCCAGCATGTCTCATCATAGTTGCTTCCGTATATATCCCAAACAATGGTAGGTGCAGTAAAGGAGTGTAATGCCAACTGTTCTATATAGGAAGAAGACTGCTGGACCTCAGGGAATGAACTGACTAGTGTAATGAATGTCCAAGTCTTGCACCTAAAAATTAATCAATACACAAATAATTAACTAAAGGAATTACAGTCTTAGACAGACCGGCTCAGATCTTCAGTTCATATTCTCCTCTTATTCTTCGTCTTTGTTATCCATTATTTATGTTGCTGTTAATCTGCTGTTTCTCCCCCCCCCCTCTCTCTCTCTCTCTCTCTCTCTTTTTAACAGCATTATAATATTTGTCTGTTGCATCGGTGGCTTGTGTGCTATTATGCTTAATTCTTAACTTATACACGTTCTTTTTTTCTTGCAACCGAGGAGAAAGATGCCAATCAGTGCTGTAATTTCATTAATATGACGCCTGTTTCCTTGTTTTATTTCCTTTCTTAGCTGATGGCCGTATTCAGATCACTAAAGAATTTTGCTCAGACATTCATTCAGTATTTTCCCTTAACAAAACTCGCCCAAACCATTACCGGAAAATGAATCTACCGGAGATCCCGCATTTACTGATAAATGTGATCAGTATATAAAGGTAAGTGCCAAGAGCGCAACAGTACAGTCTATGGTGAGATTATTCCGAGAGTATCATGGCGTTAAAGTGAAGAGAGTCATATTGCAATACGTGGTGGGAATGTGGGATTGAGTTTGCCAGCCAACCAGCCGAACGCCACTCACCCACTCACTTCGCCTCTGCTCTCCAGCGCGGCCGCTCACACCTCCTGCCTTGCTCCGGTGCCGTGCCCTTCTGAGCCTCGAGTACGGTATGCAATTAGACCCCATCGTAGGCAAACATAACAAAAAGTGTACTGCTTCACTTACGAGATCTTTACTATACCTGTTTCTGTTGCCAGTCTAATGAAATAAACCTGTATTAAGAAACGAAGAATCTACTAATATATTACCAATTCTCTACTGGGAATCCAATTCATTTCTTGCAGGTGAAACCCAGGTAGGTTTTCACTGCACCACCAGGTAAAAGTTGCCCCACCTTGCCACATACCTTGTAACCTAGGTAGCTTGACCACCAATTGTGGCACTGAAAGGGAAGAGATAATCCCCTGGCACTCGGGCAAGAAGACGCTTGTAATCATACCCAAAGCACTTCTGGTAAGTCAGTGTTTTATTTCCCTGTGCTAATACAGGGTTATTTCATTATACTGACTTGCCGGATGTTCTCTGGGTATGATTAAAAGCTTTTACTTGCCTAAATACCAGGGAGTTGTTTCTTCTGACTTCAGGCCAAAGTGGGCGCTGGGTTCCTTGAATACTCGAATAAGTATGTGACAAGGTGACATAATTTTCACCTGGCCGTGGAACAGTGGAAAATTCCCTGGCTTTCATATGCGAGTCCCGGGATCGATTTCCGTCACAGTATTAGTAATATGTTGGTTGATATCAGTCTGACTGAGGAGCTGCTGGAACAAAATTTTTCTCTACGATAATACACAATGCATTATCGACAGCAAACAGAGGGATCCTTAATATCGCAAGGGAACCCAAGTCATTCACAAAAAAATAAAAAATATATCTTTGCTCATCAATAAAGTGGTAAAGCCCCCACGTCCACCCTCTCAGCGGACTCAGGGTCAAACAATCACCATTCTGCCAAGCCAGCTGGTTGAACACTCCCTTTTTCGCTAGGACACTTCAGTCAGGCTCTCAAGAGCAGCCAGCAAGTGGTGGCGCTGTATAGCCTGGATGGAGTAAAGCAATTGTGGCGTTCACCCAGGAGCCAGACCTTCTCATGCTTCCCTGCATCTCACCGTGGGGAAGGATCCTACACTGACGCTGCTGAGGTGCTGCTTATAACAAAGGGGTGCCAGTTTCCTTCATGCAACAGGTACAAGGACTGCCCCACAGAGATAGTTGTTTGTCTGTGGTTGACGAGTCTGCTCGGACATAAAGACCGGGATAAGGAACATTAGTAACTTCAATCAGACATAAAATCTGCTTTCTGTATTATTAACCACTCGGGGTTTATAAGACTGCTCTGTCCTGCGAATGTGTTCGTGCAATGGATATGTTAAATGGCCAAAACACCTCCTCAAAGGACACCAATCTGAACCAAACTCGAACATCACTGGAATCCAATTATTGTGTGTCAAAAGTTTGGCAATAAACGTTTGTCAGAGTTTAATGTTTTCCTACATACATACATACAAATTCAGCATCAATAGTAACATTGATATTTTGTTCTACATGCCGTCTATGCATGCAAAAACTGTCTCCAAAAGAAATAGCCTTCTACACTGGCAAAATGACCGAGTTTGATGCAATGATAAAATGCAGACTTATAGTTTTAGTGCTCTTACTGTGTATCTAGAAGTGTACTCCTTATATGATCCAACACACATATACTCGGAACAATGTAGCATATTCATCAGCCAAGGTTACCCGTGTCATTCCAATATTTCAGTAATATGTCCCCCTACCTCTTCCCCAACATATTTCAGAACACACATGACATAGGCTAAGAGTGCACTGCGCCTGAACAAGATGGTGGATAGACAAGGTTTGAGTGTAAACGAGGTGAAGACTGGATCTAAAGTGGGTGGACGTGGGCTGCGGGTGATGATGTGTGTTTTGGAGTGGGTGGCGGTGGTGTTGGGTCTGCTGCCTGATGGTGGCCGGGAGCGTCGCTGGCCACTGGGAAAAACCACGATTGCCCTCGCCGCCTCCATTATCACACCGACCTTCACTGGCATCTACGTCGTCAGATACGTGTGTAAGTATAGAGAGAAATTGGAATCTCTTGTTACCAGAATTTGTATCTTATGATTACGTAACCAGAACTAGAAATATGTACAGACAGTTTCATTAGTTTATCAAATAAAACATGCATTAATCATGGATTTAAATATAAAAATAAAATAGAATCAAAAGGTATTATTTATCTTTTTCAGTCGGTCTGATGGTACCATCGTTGATTTCCCAGTTCCCAGATCTTTTATATGTCAGTGAGACAGTTTCCATCATCATCAGTGTCATAGTTCCACTGACAGTACTGGCATTCTTCTGGGTGAAAAGCCGCAGCTTCAGGACTCAACATGCTGACCTTCAAACTCCCCTGGTGTTGGAGACCAGCAAGACCAGCCTCCTGCAGTGTATCATATGGATACTCTTCGTTCTTCTTGACACTGCCTTTGCTATGTCGGCTTATCTCGACTGGACCATAGACATTTTCATAAGAAATAATCCGTTCAGTCTCGAGGCACTAATTATATTATATTCAGTGGTATCATTGCGAATGATTACGAGTTTTGGAATGTTACTGAGCATTAGCGCTGGTCTTGTGCTCCTGGCCAGCCTAAGGGGCACAAACGTAGCCCTGAAGGATCTCTTATCATCCAGGGACACAAAGAACAGCCAACCCCAAGTGTCTGTTGCCAAGGCCTTGTGCAGCCTCCGTCATCGCTACCTAACCCTCCACCGCCTACACAACCACCTGCAATCCATCATCTCCTTCCCCATCTTCACTGCCACGGTGGAGAAGGTGGTTGTGTTTGTGATGCTGTCATTTTTCTTGCTGGTGTCCGGCTTACCTTTGGGATATTTTTGGCATTTTTTGTTTTTTATTTTCGTCAGCACTGCGACTATGTATGTGCTGGGGAGAATGGCTGACCATCTACAGCAGGAGGTAAGGAAATGTGTGCACAGTAGCTGTTTCTGGTGTGTGTGTGTGTGTGTGTGTGTGTGTGTGTGTGTGTGTGTGTGTGTGTGTGTGTGTGTGTGTGTGTGTGTGTGTGTGTGTGTGTGTGTGTGTGTGTGTGTGTGTGTGTGTGTGTGTGTGTGTGTGTGTGTGTGTGTGTGTGTGTGTGTGTGTGTGTGTGTGTGTGTGTGTGTGTGTGTGTGTGTGTGTGTGTGTGTGTGTGTGTGTGTGTGTGTGTGTGTGTGTGTGTGTGTGTGTGTGTGTGTGTGTGTGTGTGTGTCTAAATGTTTGTCTGTCTGTTTATGAGCGCGTCCGTATGTGCATACGTGTGTGCCTATGTGCATACGTGTGTATGGGGGGGGGTACTTTATAAGATAATTCCTTTGAGTTGTTTTAAAATACCATGACTATGTGTTTGAAAATCACGGTCTTTATTTTTTAGATGAATGCTGTAAGTTATAAGTCATGGCAAAGAAATTTCCTCCATGTTTTGTTTTATTCTGTTCCGAGGCACTTTTCAAAAGCATAATTTATACCTACCATAGGATTCCCAAGAAAACTTATAAGACTTGTGGATTCGTTGTTACTTTAGGTTATCTTTATTTATCGTAATATTTTTGTGTCAAGCTGGTGGTCTCTCTATATTTTATACATTCACATCCCTTGAAAACATAAAAGTTATTTCCAGGAAGAAAACTTAAATATCTGTATAATTTGCAACCCTTGACACAAATCACAAAGTATTGGTCCGGGTGGCGTACTTCTTGGTATTCTTGTTGTATCCTGACGATTTCATTCAATCCCAGGAAAGGCCTCTCGTAATGGGTTTTTTATTAAGCTTATATCTAATCCCTAAAGTTCAAACTTTCTCCCAATCTTAGTAAAATCTTCTGATGGAAAGATTTAAATAGAAGAGTGTCCCGGGGTCTGTGCGTTAAACTTTCAAAATCCTCAACTAAATGAATAACTTGTCCTCTTCAGGCTGCGACGCCCTTGAGGATCCTGGGTGAAGCGACTTCCCCTCACGAGGCTGACCTGTTTGATGGCCAGGTGGAGGCTGAGGTGAGGTGCATGTGACTTTATGGAGAATTGTACCCAACTTTTGTATCCCCACCCCACAAAAATGTCTCCCTATTTTTTTCTTTTTTAATATCTCTCTCCCAACGAAAATTCACCTTGTGTTTGTATCCCCTTTCTCCGCCCCCGCCATTTCTCAGCACAATATCAAACACCCCTTTCAGTACTGTTTATGATTTTAAGGAGATGTGGTAGTAACTAATTTAACGAACAACACAGCCTCTACCTGTACAGATGGCCATGAACTATGCTGTACTCAACATCCACTGTAGTATGGGTGCGATGCTTGGACAAAATTGGAAGGACACAAGTCAAGAGTGAGACCAGTGGAAAAGAGTTGTTTGAGAGAAGCATGTTGAGATACATGGAGAGACAGACTGACAATTCAAAAAATGGAGGGTTGTGATGTGGAAAAGGATCCGAGGAAGGCATCCTCGTTTTAATCTTTCAATAGCAATGGAGCTATGTTCTACAGGTCAACTTCAGTCTAAACACCATCGCCCTACCATAGCTAGCTACAGCTTACCATATTATTCTCCTGGTCTCAACTTTATCACTACTTTTCAACTACAGTGGTTTCTACTTTGGGGTAGAAGGCTAAGGGGGCTAACAATAGATTAAACGCTACCTTGAAATCCAATCAATCCTGTGAAGCGAGCTACTTTTCTACTGACTTTCACGACCAGTCTAAGTGACGCAATTCAGGATACTTCTCCGTAAATGTATGTGCATGCCTCAACAAGCCACAGGTTTATGGCAAAAGTGTGTAATGTAGTAATGGGTATAAGTCTCCAAATCTCCTCCCATCCTGAAGACCCATACCCATTACTACATTCCACACATTAGCCACAAACATGTATCCATAGCTGGCGGAATACTCTTGTTTCTGTGCTTATTTCATCTCTTATTTGTGCACTTTTGCCACTCCTGCTTCTTAACAAGCATTTCAAAAGATTTTTTTGTTTTCTAGTATTAGTTGACCTAGTTATGGTTAACAGCTAGCAGTAAATGGGAACAAATGAGATTTATAGTTAAAGCGTTGATATTTGGATCCCGAAGATTTGGACAGACAGATGCACAGAAAGGCACTGACAGAGAGATACTGTCAAAAACATTACCTACCCAGTTCACACGGGATAAAAATAGTTTGAATATGTTCTAACCTTTCACACCCTTATAAGCCCAATAAAATATCCTCATTACACTCCCTCAGTTAAAAATCATTGGTTGCATGGATTCTGGTTTCACAGTACTAATATATTCTTGTCTACGATAATTTATACACAGTCATACACGTTATTAATGTCTTTACAGATGGCCATTGCCGTCACCACCCATTTGGTGGTGCTGCTCCAGTTTTACTTCCAAGGCCAACGCAACATAATCGCTCCACCAACATATTCTTCCCAGCATTTGTAATGTGCACCAAAGATCACAAATGCTGATGTGTCCTGTGTGCAAAGGTCAAGACTCATGTTGGGTGCCTCTCAAGACTTACAATTATCACAAGACGCTTAACAGGACTAAAGGAGGACACGTTAACCCTTCGATTCTGAGGCGTCTGGCGAAGGTAAATATCGTCCAGCTTCAGCCAGGAACGAATTAAGGAAACCACTGTTAGTCCCGTATTCCCGTTGGTAAGGAACTTCTCTAGCACCTCTTCCTTAGCGATTTATTTTCCTGATTACTCATCAATATCCTCCTATTTTCATCCTATATCCTTTCAGTGTCGATATAAACTGAATGAGTAAAACACAAGAATACTGTAGCGGAGCTGAATCGATAATAAACCGGTAAGGGAGAGGTGTTAGTAAGCTTCCTACCTGCACGAGAATACCGCCAATAGTCTGAATAGAAGATTGCTTCTAAGCTCATCATTCCGAAATACTTCTTTTTTAGTGAAAAATTTTCCTTTTGGATATGAAGATTTGAAATTTCAGATGTCTCTCGACAAAACGTATTGAGTGATCAAATGTTTTATTGTATTAATTTTCTAAAATAAGTTTCACTGATTTATTTCCTTCTTGATTGTCTAGTTATTGGGAAGAGATAAGGACCTCAGTGAAATGACCCTCTATATTTCCAGGCACTGAACAAATACACGTGTTATATTCTGGTAATTTGCAAACAGTGTTATTCAAAAACGAGAAATCCATTAGATGTACAAGGTGAAAACTTTTTAACTTGACACTTGCAGTTCAAACAAGAAACGAATTATGGTACTGTATTCCAGTTCCCACATTTTGTCTTATCAACAGAAATGCCTGATATGTTCAGATATCAACGTTTTATTATTATTATTATTATTATTATTATTATTATTATTATTATTATTATTATTATTATTATTATTATTATTTTTATTATTATCATTATTATTATTATTATTATTATTACATGCTTCAGAATTCTAAATTATCTTTGTAAATAAATGTACTTTAATAATCACCAGAAAGTAATCTTTACAATTGTATCAGTAATACAAAGTAGAAATAAATATCCTCCATAAAGGTTTCTATATAGCATACATGATTTACGATACCTATAGCACAAGCAAAGGTGGCTAGGTTACCGAGGTCGGGCGTTTCATAGCTGTAATCCACGGGGGATGCGGTATGGAAGGGAGCAGGGTGAGAGACTGACTTTAAAAAATATGTAGGCATCACCCTTCCCGTTACCCTTTGGTGAGGTTAATTTTCACAATTACCGAAGACATGCAGTCTATACTACTATTACTCTAACCTGGCGTGAAGCTTCCATCGCTCTGTCTTGACTCATGAACTGTAACAATAAAATAGCATTATAGTATGATGCTCGTCACTGACAAGTGCTGTGGAAAGGATGCGGAGCTGTAGTTTGGTCCATTTGTTTGTACCAATCTGTGTGAAATGAGCTGCAAATGGATGAAAATCTAGGCCAAGTTAGAGTGAAACGAGTATAACATAATCCTCAAGCGGTGATGCAACATGGAGTGATGGGGAAGGTATGGTGCGTGGAACTCATAGGTATTGGGAAAAGGAACGCTGAAGTGTCTTAAATGGGTTCATGGCTTACAAGGAACCATTTGGCATGTCACTCGGTGTAGAATAACCTGAAGGCAGCACTACATCTAGTGAGTAGATGGTGGGCGTCATGAACAGATATTTTCGAGGTAATGTTAACAATATATATGACAACGATTGCCGGATGAAATTGCCCTTCTCATAAATATCTATCTATCTATCTATATACCTAGGCTGCTTCCCCCAAGGAAAGGGAGGTAGCCGAGACAGGGCGACACACTCCCCATTTACTCATCCATTCAAACACATTCATTCGCATCTTAGCCCCAAAGGGGAGAACGGACAGATCCTCACCGCACCACACCGTACAAGGGTCAACTGCGCAATGCAATCAGTGACATCCGCAGTAGGGCCCGACAGCAGAACTGGTTTACCCCTGCCACATCATAACAGACCCATCCCCTTACCCGCACCTGACCTGACTAGCTGATCAGACCAAATGCCGGAGAATATCCCCTCAGGGCTGCGTCATCACTTATTCATTCTCAATTTCTCTCCATTTATTTCTGTCACACACAGCCACTCTTCCTTGCTCAACAGACATCCCTCTCGCATCCAGCGCTCTCTTCACACTGTCCATCCATCCTATTCGTGGTCTTCCTCTCAGCCTTACACATCTCAGATCAGATCTAGTTATCTTTTTCACCAGTCGCTCATTATCCATTCTCTCCATATGCCCAAACCATCGCAACACCCTCTGCTCAACTCTACCAGCCATCTCCCAAACAACTCCAGTTCTCCTTCGCACTTCATCATTTCGCACCCGATCCATACCATCACTCCACACATACTCCTCAGACACCTCATCTCCATTACATTCAAACTTTTCCTCTCTGCTACACCCATATTCCATGTTTCAGCCCCATATAATGCAGTCGGTACCACAACACCCTCATACAGCATTCTCTTTACATCCATTGTAAGCGAACGACATTTAAACACTTTTTTCATTCCTCCCAGCACCTTTCCTACTTCATTTATTCTAAACTTCACTTCTGCATCTATTCTTCCATCCACAGCAACATGTGACCCTAGATATTTAAAACAATCTACCTCCTCAAGCTATTCACCATTCAAAACTATATTCCTCCCCCTACCATCTATCAACCTCGTACACTTCATCACTTTACTCTTATTCTCATTTACTTTCAATTTCCTCCTTTCACACACCCTTCCAAACTCCTCTACCAACTGTCTCAATCTCTCCTCTGAATCAGTCACCAGTGCAGTATCATCTGCAAACAGCAGCTGCTTCAGATTCCACTCTCCACCATCAACATTCACCAGACTCAGACCTCCACCTAAACTCTTGCATTCACCTCCCTTACAACACCATCCATGTAAATATTAAACAACCAAGGCGACATCACACATCCCTGTCGCAGCCCCACTCTCACGGGAAACCAATCACTCACAGCATTTCCCACTCTTACACACGCTCTACTATTTACATAAAAACTTTTCACCCCTTTTAGTAACCTACCATCAAGTCCATACAATCTTAAAACAGTCCACAAAGCCTCCCTATCAATTCTATCATATGCTTTCTCTAAATCCATAAATGCCCAAAACACATCCTTGCCTTTCGCTAAATACTTTTCACACACTTGTCTCACAGCAAACACCTGATCAACGCATCCCCTCCCTCTCCTAAAGCCACACTGCTCATCACCAATCACTCCCTCTGTACCCTCTCTAACTCTCATAATTAACACTCTACCATACACCTTACCTACAACACTCAACAGACTTATACCCCTAAAGCTAGTACATTCATACTTATCACCCTTGCCTTTATACAATAGGACGACACAAGCACTTGCCCAGTCAATTGGCACCATACCTTTCTCAAAGCACACATTCAACAATCTTACTAACCAGTCAACAATAGTCACTCCACCACCCTTCAGGCATTCCACAGCACACCCATCCATACCTGCAGCTTTCCCTGTTTTCATCTCCTTTACTGCCTTCTCCACTTCCTCCTTCGTGATCAAAGAATCATTCAACTCTCCCAACACATTTATTCCTTGCACCCTTCCATCCGCCCCAATCTCAGCCACCCTTTCCTCCTCTACATTTAACAATCTTTCAAAATACTCTGCCCATCTCTTCCTTACTGCATCCATCTCAATTAACATCCTTCCATCCTCTGCTTTTACTCGTTCTTCCTTCCCAGACTCTCCCTTTCGCACCCTTTTCACCTCCTTCCAAAACATTCCTTCCAAAACATTTTCTTATTCGGTTGAAAATTCTCTGTCACCCGCCTACCCCACCTCTCATCTGCTGCCACTTTAGCATCACGCACAGCCCTTCTCACTCTATTCCTCTTTTCCTTAAACTTTTCATATGACATCTCATCCTTCCTCTGCAGCCACGCTTCATATGCACGTCTCTTCTCAGCCACAGTCATACTTACTTCCTCGCACCACCATTCACTTCCTTTTCTTACACCACCACCCACACGTCTCACACCACACACCTCTTCTTCATGCCCCACCACAGCACTCTTAAACAACTGCCTTTCCTCCTCCACGCTGCCATTTTCCCGATCTTTCACTGCGTTCCACTCATCTTTCAATTTCTCCTGATACTCTATCTTTTTCTCTCTTTTATCCAACTCACTCACTTTCAAAACCACCCTGCCACACCTAACCCTCCTAGCTCTCACCCATCTCTTACCTACTCTTAACTTTCCCTCCACCAGGTTGTGGTCAGACATACCTCCACCCTCCCCTCTCAGAACTCTCACATCCAACAATCTTCCTATTACATTCCTAGACGCAACCACATAGTCCATCAAAGCTCTTTCAACAACCCTTCCACCCTCCTGTCTCACCCTTGTATACTTATAAATATCTTTCTTCTCAAACAGCGTATTCCCAATCACCATCTCTCGCTCAACACACATCGCTATCATTCGTTCCTCATTTTCATTTCTTCCAGGCACACCATGCATACCAACTACGCCTTCAACTGCTACATTTCCCACTCTAGCATTCAGATCTCCCATCATTACCACATTCACATTCGCTCCAAAACTCTGCAGACACTCATCAACATCATTCCAGAAAGACTCCCTCTCTTGTTCATCCCTTTCACTACTAGGCCCATATGCACTCATAAAACACCCACAACTCACGTTCAAATTTCGCTTTCACCCATATCAGTCTCGATGACACCTCCTTCCATTCAATCACACACTGCTGTACTTCCGGACTCACTAACAAGGCCACACCTTCTCTTGCCCTTCCTCTATCAACACCTGACAATCTTCCATTCACACTTCCAAACATAGACTCCCCCTTCCATTTCATCTTCATTTCACTCAAAGCAAACACATCCAACTTTCTTCTCACAAACATTCTCCCAATCTCCTCCGTTTTAGCCTCAATCGTACTACATCCACGCACATTCATAGACCCAATCTTCAGGGTCATAAATATACACAGAAAAAGTCGAATCATCAAACAGTTACAGAATATCAGTGACATACGATAGGTCATGTCTTAGGCTTGTATGGTCGTTGGTTAAAGAGGCTCCCTAACACCTCTTCTTTAGTGATTCATTTTTCGATACGGCGGATTACTGTCTTTTTGTATGTTATTTACTCAGACTATTGCGACAGTGGAGGGATTTATGGAACACAGACGAGGAGAGCAATACCGGTTTATAGTGAACTCAATAAATCGCCTGGTAAAAAGTCTTTGGGCGTTATTTGGCATAGAATATACAAAAATGTCCGTACCAATGGAGAGATATTTGTGCCAGAATAAATACCTTGAGGCTCCTATGACTTACTCTCAGCTGAATATAATGGTATGGATGTAGATTAGTAGAGTGTTCCTGATCATGTGAGAGTTAACGACACCAGTATCTACCTTATCAGGCTACTCTCTCTCTCTCTCTCTCTCTCTCTCTCTCTCTCTGCTATATTTAATTGCTTGGTTTTAGCAACAACAGAAGAGATGTTTCGACCATGAGATTTTTTTCCATGACCAAGAAAGTGAGTGAATGAAAGTGAATCCCTTTACCGGAGAAAACCTTCATGATAATACTCCAATATTTGTGTTTTACCTGGTTTGTGTTTTACCTGCTGTGTGTTTTCCTTGTTTTGTGTTTTACATGGCTTGTGTTTTACCTGGTCTGTAATTTACCTGTCTTGTGTTTTATCTGGTCTGTGCATTACCAGTTTGTGTTTGACTTGGTCTGTTTTACCTGATCTCTGTTTTACATGCATTGTTTTACCTGCTTTGTCTTTTATCTGCTACTGGATTCTAAAAGACCAATTTATAATAGTGATTGACTAAGAGGATGTATGTACGTTAAGTGGAGGGAGGAAGAGGGAGGGGAAGACCGAGGATGAGGTGGAGGGATGGAGGAGTGAGTTGGGGGGAGGGAAATCATATGGTGGGTGACAGAGCGAATTGGAGGCGTTTTGTCTGAGGCCACCCATTACGGGATTAGGGCTTCGGGCTATACATAAATAGACAGACAATTATGTTGCTAATAATAATGACAGCAGTTAAGATAAAACTGATAATGGATAAAAGTTGCCAACATTTTCAATGGAATACTGGATGGTCTCCACACTGCCACTGAACACTGACATGCTTCTTTGCAAACTGCCATGATGTTTAATGAACGTAAGAGAACACAGGATCCCAAAGTTTGTATGATTTGACCTATGAAACGCCTGTGAAAAAAAAAATAATAATAATAATAAAGCTCGGGTGGTTTTGGTAGTGGTGGTGGACATGAAGAAGAAGGAATAGGAAGAGAAAGAGAAAGAGAAAAAAGAACAGGAGGAGAAACAAGACGAGTCTGAGGAGGACATGAAAATACAGTACAGTGTCCACCATAATGGGGAGATCATAATTATCAAAAAAAAAAAATGTCTAAAATATGATGTTTTTAATTCTTTCTGATATACAAAGATGTTAATTGTATTAAGCCATCCTAATTCTTTTTTTTTTTTTTTTTTTCAAAATAACACTGCAGTGTTAGGTATAAATAATAACCTATTTGTTTATCAGTCCTTGAGATCGAAATTTTAACTGCAGGTGGTAAGAAAAGCTAACACAATTAATCCAGAGTCAACACAGCGTCATCATCACAGGGAATGAGAAGTGGACTGCTGATGGACAAACCACGAGATCGATACCCGTAAAAGAGAAAGAGAACAACTTCACAAATGAATATCGTTGAAGGTATATTATTTTAGCTTCAGTGAAACCCACAAATATCTCAACAAATCGCCACCATTCATATCATGACATTAATCGTGAACGAAACAGCCCTAGCATGTCTCGTCATAGTCGGTTCCGTATATTTCCCAAACAATGGTAGGTGCAGTAAAGGAGTGTAATGCCAACTGTTGCATGTAGGAGGAAGACTGCTGGACCTCAGGGAATGAATTGACTAGTGTACTGTATACCCAGTTATTTATTTGTGTATTGATTTATTTTTAAGTATAAGACTTACTCCCCCCTCCCTCATATACCTCTCAACTCCATCCCTCCACCTCATCCTCGGTCTTTCCCTCCCGCTTCCTCCCTCCACTTAACGTACATACATCCTCTTAGTCAGTCACTGTTATAAATTGGTCTTTTAGAATCCAGTAGCAGGTAAAACACAAAACAGGTAAAACAATGCATGTAAAACAGAGATCAGGTAAAACAGACCAAGTCAAACACAAACTGGTAATGCACAGACAAGATAAAACACAAGACAGGTAAATTACAGACCAGGTAAAACACAAGCCAGGTAAAACACAAAACAAGGAAAACACACAGCAGGTAAAACACAAACCAGGTAAAACACAAATATTGGAGTATTATCATTAAGGTTTTCTCCGGTAAAGGGATTCACTTTCATTCACTCATTTTCTTGGTCATGGAAAAAAATCTCATGGTCGAAACATCTCTTCTGTTGTTGCTAAAACCAAGCAATTAAATATAGCAGAGAGAGAGAGAGAGAGAGAGAGAGAGAGAGAGAGAGAGAGAGAGAGAGAGAGAGAGAGAGAGAGAGAGAGAGAGAGAGAGAGTCATAGTAGCCTGATAGTGTAGATACTTGTGTCGTTAACTCTCACATGATCGGGAACTCTCTACCAAACTACATCCAGACCATTATATTCAGCTGAGAGTAAGTCATAGGAGCCTCAAGGTATTTATTCTGGCACAAAAAGCTCTCCTTTGGTACGGACATTTTTTTTTATATTCTATGCCAAATAACGACCAAAGACTTTTTACCAGGCGATTTATTGAGTTTACTATAAACCGGTATTGCTCTCCTCGTCTGTGTTCCATAAATCCCTCCACGGTTGGAATAGTCTGAGTAAATAACAAACAAAAAGATAGTAATCCGCCGTATCGAAAAATGAATCACTGTACCTTAGTGTTTCATAATATTGTGGATAGATTTTTTTTTTTTTTTAAGGCAGTGTGCAGAAGGTTAATGAGGAGAGTGGGGGAAGGAGAAGCTAGCCTTGGAAATCAATGAGTTGGCTTTTTATCGTGTACTCATCGAGCGTGTAAATTTGCACAACTGACGGCGACCTGACTATCTATCAGTTTATCAATCGATCTGTATATCTGTATCTATGTGTGTGTCTGTCTCTCTACATCTATCTGTGTGTCTGTTTATCTGTCTATCTGTATCTACATATTCATCTATCCATATACCCATCTTTCTATCTACGTACAGCCCTAACCTCTCCTTGCTCACCGTCGCTCATGTCCTGGCCGACTTACTGTCCAAACAAGATCTAATACTCCATGATCAATATAACAAGCAGCCGCCTACAGGTTCTCAGCAATCATGATAAGAACAAGTATGTTGGGAGTCCAGCCAGCCAGACAACAGTGCCTGGCTCTCTCCACCTCTGCTCCCCAGGTCAGTCTTACCTTTTGCCTTGCTTCAGGTGCTATGTTGTTTGGGTCAAGAATGTTCCTTGAATGAACATAGCCTAGGAATGTGCATCACTTCGACTATTTGTGAATTAAATTAATAGAAAACCAGGCATCCACTAGAATGTAGTTATACTCTTCATTTTTAGCTCATCAGAAAAAAGCATACAATGAATGGATGAGAAATAGGGGCGTGGAAGAAGCTGAGAGGCGGAAGAGAGAGTTATATGAAGAAAGAGAGGGGTGAAAAGATTAGTAAGAGAAAGTAAGAAGAGAGCGGATGAGGAATTTGGAAGGAACTTGAGTGTAAACTGGAGGGACTGTAAGAAAATTTTCTGGAAAGAGGTGAAAAGAACAAGGCAGGATGGAAGTGAAGTTAGCAGGGGAGCGAAAGATATAAATGGTTGATTACTAGTGGAGAAGGAAGAAAAAGTGAGTAGATGGAGAGAACACTTTAAGGAATTGTTGAACATACAGGATGGGAGTAATGCGAGTATAAGTGGCTGGGGAATGGCTGGGAGGAGGGAGGTGATTAGACAGGAAGAAATCAATAGGATAAAAGTTGTGGAAGCAATGAAGAAAGTTAAATTGGGGAAAGCCCCAGGAATTGATGAAGTGTGTGGTGAAATGCTGAAGCATGGGGGAGAGATAGTAGTAGAATGGATGTGAAAAATGTGCAGATTGGCCTGGGAGGAAGGTAGAGTCCCGGAGATTGGAAGTCAGGTATAATAATTCCCTTGTACAAAGGAAAAAGGAAAAAGAAGTGTGTGGTAATCATAGGGGTATCTGTCTTCTTAGTATAATAGGAAAAGTGTATGGTAGGATACTTATTGACAGAGTTAGAGAAAGAACAGAGGAATTAGTTGGGGAAGGGAGGCTTTAGGAAGGGAAAAGGTTGTGTAGATCAGATATTCATTCTTAGATCTTTAGTGGAAAAGTTTCTAGAGAAGGGAAAGAAGTTGTATGCGGCTTTCATGGATTTGGAGAAAGCATATGACAGGGTGGATAGACAAGGATTGTGGAAAGTGTTAAGAATATATGGAGCAGATGGGAAGTTGTTGAATGCTGTGAAGAGTATGTATGATGGTGCTAAGGCTGCAGTGCGTGTGTATGGTGAACTGAGTGAATTTTTCTCTTTGAAGGTTGGGTTGAAACAGGGATGTGTCATGTCTCCATGGTTGTTCAATCTGTACATGGTTAGGGTAATATAAGAGGCACAAGGTAGGGTACTGGATATTGGAGTGGCTCTGGTGAGAGAGGGTAGTGTTTGGAAACTCCTTGTACTGTTGTTTGTAGATGATACTGTGTTGTTGAGTGAAGACGAAGGACAGCTGCAAGGCTTGGTGGATGAGTTTGGGAGAGTGTGTATGAAACGGAATCTAAAGGTGAATGTCTATCTAGCTATTTATATACCTAGGCTGCTTCCCCCAAGGAAAGGGAGGTAGCCGAGACAGGACGACACACTCCCCATTTACTCATCCATTCAAACACATTCATTTGCATCTTAGCCCCAAAGGGGAGAACGGACAGATCCTCACCGCACCACATCGCACAAGGGTCACCTGTGCAAAGCAATCAGTGACATCCGCAGCAGGGCCCAACAGCAGAGCTGGTTTACCCCTGCCACATCATAACAGACCCATCCCCTTACCCACACCTTACCTGACTAGCTGATGAGAAAAGTGAAGTCAGTGAATGTACAGCGAGGTTGGATGGTGAGGAATGGGAAAATGTGAGTACGTTTAAGTACTTGGGTAGTGTGATGAGTAAGGATGGAGGTTTGGAGGGTGAAGTGCTTGAAAGGGTACAGCAGGGAAGAAAAGTTGCTGGTTCCTTGAAAGCAGTAATAAGAAGCAGGGAAGTGAGCATGGAAGTAAAACAGTTACTACATGACCGTATTGTGATACCAACTCTAACGTATGGAAGTGAAGCTTGGACATTGCTGGAAGGACACAAGGCAAGAATGAGAGCAGTGGAAATTAGTTATTTAAGAGGAGCCTGTGGAGTCACATGGAGAGACAGGCTGACAATTGAGGATATAAAGGAGCATTGTGGTGTGGATATGGATGTGATGGGGAGCGTTAGGAGGAAAACATTGAGGTGGTTTGGCCATGTGGAGACGATGGACGGTGAAAGACTGACGAAGAGAGTGTATGTGAGTGAGGTGGAGGGGGGAAGAGGGAGGGGGATGCAGAGGATGAGATGGAGGGATCAGGTGGAGAGGTATTTGACAGAGGGGGTGTGTGAGTTGGGAGCAGGGCAGTGAAATGGCGGGGAACAGGGCGACGTGGAGGCGATTTGTTTGCGGCCACCCCGAACGGGATTGAGGCGTCTGGCAATAGATAGATAGATAGATATGTAGCGGGTCATCCATGAACAACAAGATGCAATGGGAACAGCATTAACTACAATATTTTAAATATCATCCCTAAGCAAACATGATGATACCCACGTGTGGCGAGGGTGTGGACCAGATGGAAGGTGAAGGTTGTGTTGATGTGAGTGAGGTAAAGGGGAGGCGTGATGTGGGTGGAGGCGTGCTGCGGGTGGTGGTGTGGGCGGTGGAGTGGGTGGCATTGGTGTTGGGTCTACTGCCTGATGGTGGACGAGGGGGTCGCTGGCCATTGCACAAGACCATGGTCGCCCTCGCCAGCGCCATCATCACACCGACCTTCATTAGCATCTATTTAATCAATTACACATGTAAGTTTATCATGATTTTAGGATCATTTCCAGTAAACAAAGTTTGCAGACAATGAATATTTAAGCTGAATATGATTTATGAAAAAATAATTTCAGTACCATTCAACTTTAAGTAAGAAACAGCCATTAACTGAGAAAAACAACAATAAAAACTTAATGAGTTGCTTATCTTTTTCAGTCGGTTCCGTGTTACCATGGTTGATCTCGCAGTTCCCAAACCTATACTGGATCAGTGACACTATTTTCACCATCACCAGTGCCACCATTCCCCTGACGGCACTGATATTCTTCTGGGTAAAAAGCCACAGCTTCAGCACTCTATTTGCTGATCTTCAAACCCCGCTGGTGTTGGAGGCCAGCAAGACCAGTCTTCTGCAGTGTATCATATGGATCGTCTTGGTTCTTCTTGACTCTACCTTCGCCACATGGCTTCAACTCACCTGGAACATTGACTCTTTCTGTGGGAATAATTCATCCAGTCTCGGGGCATTAATTGCAGTATATTCAGTGGTATCATTGCGAATGATTACGAATTTTGGAATGTTGCTGAGCGTGAGCGCTGGCCTTGTGCTTCTGTCTAGCCTACGAGGCACAAACGTAGCCCTGAAGGATCTTTTGTCATCCAGGGACACAAAGAACAACCAAACCCAAGTGTCTGTAGCCAAGGTCTTGTGCAGCCTCCGCCATCGCTACCTAACCCTCCACCGCCTACACAACCACCTGCAGTCCGTCATCTCCTTCCCAATCTTCACTGCAACGATCGAGAAGATAGTTTGGGTTTTGGCCACATTATTTTTACTAACAGTCATCGATGGTCCTTTGAGGAATTACTGGATATACTTCGCTGCTCTTTTCGGCTGTGTTGGAGCCATGTACGTTCAGGGAAGCGTGGCTGATCATCTGCAGGAGGAGGTATGGAAACGGAACATAATCATATACATACAGTTACACATGAATGATACCTAGTAATATCCTGGTTGAGGATGTTCGTTTTTCGTTGCGCAAAACTATGACAAGTCGTTTAAAAAACACAGATTATTTTATTATTTATCTGGAATAAGTGAGTAACCAAAAGTCTTGTTAAAGAAATTTCAGACCACATTACGTTCTGAATTATTCTTCAAAAAGGAATTATTGTGTTAAGTGCAGTTTCCTCTGCAAGACTGATCAGGTTAGCGGGTCCATTGTGCTTTCCATTACCTTAGTTTATCGTGTAATTGCCCTTCAGAGCGCCTTTTTCTCATCTTCAATAATGTGAGTCAAATACTTAAAGGAAGAAAATTATACTGATATAACTTACAACCCTACCCACAGACATCAAAGAGAAATATGTTTTCAAGCTTTACTAAGCGAATAACTTGTTCCCTTCAGGCTGTGGTGCCCTTGAGGATCTTGGGTGAAAAGGCCTCCCCTTACGAAGTTGGCTTGTATGACGCCCATGTGGAAGCGGAGGTGAGAAACTGCCAACACTTTAAATCAACCCTGTACACTGCCCTTCCCTTATAATTTCAAACACCCTCTGTACATTGTGCAATGATAACTTCCGCCTTAGTTTCAAACAAGTGTATCTGTAAATGATATATTAGGCAACAATGAATTATACTTGATGTCGACTAATGTCTTTGTCAGAACACGATTGAAGGTTGCGTTCTAAGATTTGCCTCTTAAAAGAATGGCCATTATGCTACTGATGCTTCAAAAATCAGTTTGTATTGTGCTTAGGTAAATATTCTATATTTACGTGTGGATATGAAAAGTAAGACTTGTGTGTGTGTGTGTGTGTGTGTGTGTGTGTGTGTGGAATTTATTTTTATCTTATTATCACATGAATGATGACCAAAAACGAAAATTTACCTACAGTAAATATGAGTACCATGAGCTCATTCTCCTTTATTCAACTTTCATTTTGCCTATTTCAACCATCGGTGCCTTCTTTTAAGAAATCTAAAGCTAAAGGTGCTATTTTTAAGAAACTAAGCATAGGTGAACTGCTGACCAACATTTTTTGTTTTAATGATACATGCATTTCCGTTTTGAGGATTCACTTTTAAGTAAAATTGTGCTGAAAAAGAAATACCTGTACTGAAGACTCACAAAAATAAGAGAACAGCTGAAAGAGTGGTAAATTGAAAGGAAGGCACGGTAAAACCTTGTTTTCACTTACCTCAATGCACCAGGTATCTGATTAATAGACACTAGAATGCCACTGGATTTTCATCTGCTATAACAAACAATGTTCGTTAAATGGGGTGCAATGAGGCCTTATAGGCTACATGTGTTTCATGAAGAAGTGCAATGACGAGGATTTGAAATATACTGCAAAAGAACGAAATTTTGGTCTGAGAATTTTAAAACTGGCATAATTTTAATTTTTATTAAGAAAATAAATTGTAGTCATTAATTTCAAACATGTGCTTGAAATCCCACCTCAGGTGGGACCATTGGATATAAAGGATTTTGTTTCATCAGATCAGGCTTACCCCCAATTACTCCATTATAGGGAGGTTTTACTGTATTTTTCACAAAGTATAATGGATTTCTTTCTCAATGAACTGCATCGTATACATTGCTGAAAATATATGTGAACGTTGTATATTGTGCACTGTGCAGGTGCAGGTATCATATTCAGATTTTTCTTTAAGTGAAGAAGGAACCAAAGGCCAAATGCCTGCAAAGATTGTTGCCTCCAAGGAAAAACAAACACAATATAACAGAGAACCAAATTTAAGATCCGTCTTGCAAGGAAATTGTTGATGATGCTTTACCTTAGTTTTTATGTGTCCATTTTTTTTTTTTTTTTTTAAATCACTAAGTCTGATGATGTTATTTCATTTCAGTATTCACTATGCTTATAAAGTGTTAAGTACCTGTATGAGTGAGTCTACATGAAAAAAAAATATAAACAGTCGGATGCTCAGGTGTGAGTCAGGAAGCTGGTGGCTGTGTTTACAGGTGGCGAGACTGATAAGACTGAGCGAGCAGCCACTGACCATCAGGCCTTGTGGACTCTACACCCTGACCCGCTCCAACCTCCTTGCGGTAAGACAGATAGACAGGGATAGATGACAGATAGATAGATAGACAGATACATAGATAGATAAATAGGTAGATAGGTAGAAAGAGACAGACAGATATAGACTCACGGACAGACATGGATAGATAGATAGATAGATAGATATAGACAGATAGACAGACACAGAGAGACAGACAGACGGACATAGATAGATGGAAGGATAGACAGACAGATATGGATATACAGTATATAGATAGATATGCAGATAAACAGATAAAGATATTGATTGATTGTGGGATGTCCTGTGTATATAAAGACATATTGGCCACGTTAAATAAGCACAGAAATTGTCAGAAATGCTTTAATAATACAACACTTATTTTCAGCACAATCACAGAACATACCATAGTCGAGATCTAAAATATGGACCATCTATCCAAACAGTAGCTCCTCCCTCCTTCCGGATATTATATAAACATGTCTACAGTAGGTTCTTGGATGTTGCTAAGTTTATTCATTATTAAAGTATATTCTGCATTACGTTACATCCTGAACAAAATAGCGACAATTTATTAGACTACACAGGACAATCATGCAAATCTAAAGCAAGGCCAGATGAGTTACAGTCAACATCATGAGTTCTCTCATCTCTCCTGTTTCTCTCTCCACAAGCTTTGATAATAGGATGACGCCACAACAAACGACACTGATCATTTTATTTGGCCACAGATTAGTGTCATTAGAGTAGGTTGCTGCGAATTTGGCCACAGATCAATGTCATCAGTGTCAGTTGCTGCGAATTCATCACACTGATTATCTTAGACCGTGGAAAGAAGAAGCAGGAGAGGCGACAGGACAATGATGCTGAGTGTACAGGTAGACGACGCAGTAAAATTAAGTAACAAAATATTTATCCCTGGTGAATGGAGGGATACTTTGGCTTTAGTAGCATTCCAACGCCCCCGCCACCGCAAATCACAGCTTGTAGACGTCATAATTTAGTAATAGTCACATTTATAACTTTTAATTATAAAGAAGGCTGTATTTTCGTATGCACAGCGCCATATAACCTTGATGTTGGTGCTTCAAGGGTTCTTTTCTCGTAATCAGTAACTCATTTCCAATTTAATTATTTGAAAAGGTTCCATGCTCCTCCTCCTTCTCCTCCTCCATCTCCCCTTCCCGCATGAATCACTGTTTGTTCATATCTCAGTCACTGGGTCACCTTTGGCTGTGCAATTTTACACACAAGTGAAGCCAATGGTTAAGGCTCAACCTGAAGACTTTAAGGTTCATCATAGTACACTCAATCAAGTATCTTTATCCAGGCAAACGATGGTTTTACAGTGAGTCATGTGAAAGTTTGATTTATAAATATTTTTGAAAGATTAGTGTGTCTCATATGATGTATAAATAATGTGGCCAACTGCCGCTTGGAGGAACTTCTTTTCATATCTTTAACCAGTAACCTTCATATTCGAATTTGACCTAGATATGGTTAATAGCTTCCATCTTAAAAATTAAAAAAAATAAATATAATGGGGTTTGTTGCTCATGACCTAAATTTAAGAGCCCGAGCACACAAGCAGACAGACAGACAGACACACTCACAGATGCGTAGACCAAAAGCTTACCCATGCATACAGTACAGAGCATTAACCCCTTAACCGCGGGGCATCACTTTCGTGATGCTTGGGAGCAAGGGATCATACTGTGGGGCGCCGCTTTTGTGATTCTGTGTTATTTTGAATTTGCCCGGACTTTCAAGTGGTGGCTTGTATCATCTATCAGTACTGCCAATGTCCAACACTAGCCAGCACTCCTAATCTCATCTGTACTCCCATTAATTGTTGACAATTTAGCCATTTCAAACCCCGTTCTTGACTCCCCTCCCTACCTCCCCTCCATTACCCTCTCCTCTCGCCTGTCCGGCTGTGCTACGCTAATTAAATCTTCCCTGGAATTTTCCACTGATTTCATCCATTGAAATAAGCCCTATGCCCTATTCTTCTACCAAATAATATATACAAAAAAGAAATAAGGTAAGTGAGAGTGCCATACACCTGGAATTGGCTAATTATCACCTGACAACACCTCACGTGCACTCATTTGCTATTTTTCACTGTTTATTTCCCCTTGAAATATGCCATATAATCTATTCTCGTAATAAAAATATATATAAGAAAGGAAGGGAGAAGCCTAAGAGATATTTACATTCACCTGAAACTACCTAATCATTGCAGGCCACCACACTATATTCTACGCTAAGTAAATCTTCCCTGGAATTTTCCACTGATTTCATCCATTGAAATAAGTACTATGCCCTATTCTTATACCAAATAATATATACAAAAAAGAAATAAGGTAAGTGATAGTGTCATACACCTGGAATTGGCTAATTATCACCTGACAACACCTCACGTGGACTTGTTCGCTAATTTTCGCTGTTTATTTCCTCTTGAAACATGTCGTATAATCTATTCTCGTAATAAAAATATATATAAGGAGGGAAGGGAGAAGCCTAAGTGATATTTACATTCACCTGGAATTATCTAATTTATTATGTATTGTCTACATTTCCTGCCAATCATTTCATAGCTATATATTAGCAGCTCACAAGGCTGACGTTGGCAGTATTGCACTCTCCTTAGGCAGTAGGCAGGACACCAGTATCAGTTTACTGTTCTCTTTCAAGGTGAAAGTACGTCGGATTCGCGCCTGCTAAATTCCGCCGCTTTTTAGCCCCATGCAAAGGGCCCTGTGACCTCTACCCCCTACTAAACCTCGTGTGGAAAGAGGTAAAGGGCTGACAAATGATAGAGAGTGACTACGATCCTTCTGATGAGTAGAATAGTGCAAGTGGAAATGTAATTAATGTGTAAATAATGTGTAAACAGCAAGTGAAAGTAATGAATGTAAATATAAGTGAACAGTGGAAAATAGTTTTATAAGTTACTGCAAGTGACAGTGCCTAACACAGTGTAAATAAAATAGAAATGTAAATAATGTAAATAAAATAGAGAACATAAATAGAAATGTAAATGAGTAGTATTATAAGAATACGAGTATATATACTAGGAGAATGAAAGTGAAAGTTTCACTCTAGCATGTATGAATACTATGAGTTATGAGAGTGAAGGTGAATGTGACATTCATTCTCAACGCTAGTATACAGGACGAGAAAGTGAATGCTACGTATTTTACTGAAAGAGAAATTGAATGCCTACAGTGACAATAAACTACTATTACTGAAGGAAACTTATGGATAAAGACTGTAGGTATATATAAGTGTTATATAGTAACAGAAATATAAACTGTGAGTGTTATTATTAATAATAAATGACAGAACACCAGCGGCGAACGATCGCAATGGGAAGGTCATATATGCACTCGTAATTTTCATTGCTTTCACAGTTTTTTTTTTTTTTTGAGTATGGATTCCAAACTATTTGAGAATCATAGAATAGTGTTTCTAGTGATAATATCAGGCTGTGATAACCATATTACGGGTTATCAGGAAGTGTAAAGTGGAGACTTCGTTACCCAACTTCAGAGGTCTCCACAAGTCCTACGGTACTCGACGAAGGCTCAACAAACACCCCAGGAGAAAGCTAAAGGTATGTGCCATAAGCATATGTCATTTTAATATTCTAGGACTAATAACTGATTTTTGTTAAATATTTTTAGAGAGTCTGACGGAGCGCAAATATGCTCGCGGGAGCCGCAAGTCAAAGCAAAACAAGCCCGCAGTTAAGGGGTTAACAAACATGCAGATTATAACCAAAATCATTGCCAGTCCACTAGGCAGGGAGAAAAATCTAGCACTCTGATTTTTCTATTATTCATCATACACTCATGGTCGACGTACAAATTGCTTTTTCATAGTCCTGAGAATGTTAGGGTTCTTGTGTGAAACTGCTGAAAAATTGTTGTTTATTATTATTTGCACGTTACTATCAGCACTGTTACTGCCTTTACAGATAGCCATTGCTGTCACGACCCATCTGGCGGTGCTCCTCCAGTTCCAGTTAGATGGACAATACAGCGCGATACACCAATCATCAAGTTTTTCCCAACAATCGTAATGTTTTCTGATAACAGCCAGAGATCGCAGATGTTGACGTGTCATGACTGCAGAGGTGATGTGCGTGAGGTGCGAGGTTTTCCGAAAAGTAGACCTACAAGGAATATTATTTCATGCTTCTGACAGGACTAACAAAGAAGGCATTTACTCTTTCAAGATCTCTTTCCAAAGCTGATCACCCTCTGGTTTTAGAGACAAAGGTGAAATAATGAAACCGTTCTTGGACTGGAGAGGTCGTTGGAGATTATTCCTAATTTTCAGTCCATAATGTCAGCCTAATGGTAAGTAGGTAGACAGATAGATAGATAGATAGGTAAACAGATAGCGTTGTAAGTATCCCAGACATATTTTGAACATGAAGTTCCCTGCAAAATATGGATTATATTTCCACTAAGTTTTATAAAGGCGTTTCTCTTAAGTGAGAGTCTCCTTGGTTGTGTAGCCAGTGGGGGATGGGAAAAGGCCCTAGTGAAATGAATCTTTGCAATTATCTCTCTCCATAGCCAGAAGCCATAATCCCGTAAGGGTTGGCCACAAACAAGTTGCCTTCAAGTCGCCCTATCCCCTGCCATTCACTGCCCCCCACCCCCAACTTACACCCCTTCTTGCAAATTTTCCAGGCATTAAACACACGTAGGTGTTATTTTGTGACTGCCAGTAGACACTTTTACCCAGATAAGGTGAATCCATTAGACGGACAAGATTTAAAACATTTACATTGACGCTTTTACTGATGCAAACAATGGATGTAAATACGAATATAAAGCAAAGCAGTTTTTTTCAGCAAAGTAAAATTGCTTATTTTTTTTCTAATTTTGTTCATTGTATTACATTTATATATATATATATATATATATATATATATATATATATATATATATAGTTACATAGCCTATGATTTCATCATCCTTTGTGTAATTCTAACGTACGGTATGCTGCATGTTTGATCACGAGCGTGTTCTACCTCACTCCCCCCCTCCTCCCTTATAGTAGAGTAAGTCGTTCTTTCTGTTGTTCAGAGCAGGATTGTCAACTCTTTGTCCCCATGGCTTCATTTGCGCGTCCTTCTTACAAGTTGTATCAAGCTCTGCCGGCCCCTATATAATGAGCTCAGTCTCTACATTAATTGCCACTTAGATCTACTACTCATTTTGTTCACATCTCTGTCCTCCCCTGTACAGTTGTTATTATTGTGAGTGCTCAGGAAGTCTCCAACCATCTAGCAGCTGTGTAATTGGAGTATAACTGTTATTGCATTTTTTCTTGTACTGTGTAACGTAGGGTGTTAATTCTTAGGGCTAGTGGGGTTTTTTATGATTCATGTGTCTTGGGTGTCAGACCTTATTAATAATATTTTGTATCTGTAATAATATATCTTGCATTCACTGAGTATTATCTGGTATTGTCATTTTATCAGGGCTGACTTAGATAAATTTACTCATGCTAATTTCGTGTTAAAAGAGGCTATTGCAGTTAACCATATATTTAACCTGTTTTTTGCCATTACATTGTCCTTATGAGTCCTGAATGTTTTGTTGTTAGTTTGAGCATTAAACTTTAACTTGTAATTTCACCTAGCTCTTTTGTTTTGAACCTGGAACTTTACGGGACAGTAGTGATTTTTTAGTATTCTCACTAAAAGTGTACATTATCTTTCTCTGTTCCGTAACATAAATTTGGCGACCTCTTATTAGGATATTCAGGATAGTATCATAAGGATATTCCTTGATATTTTGTGACTGTGATTTATTCATGATGTCTACTATTACTACGCTTGATGAAGCCAAAGATTTTTTGTCAAATGTGCAAAAAGTGTGTGATGTAGAAAACAGAACAAAGAATGAACTTAAGCTTGTTGCTCAACAGTTGGGAATTGCTGTTCGCTCTCATCATTCTAAAGATCAAATTGTTGACATGATTAATGAAAGCTTGTTCAATGTAACTCCTCCAGATGAGCAAACGCAGATTGAATTAGCTAAGTTACAGCTAGCCCTGCAGGAGGCTCGTGCTAAGAAGGCTGAATTTCAGGCAAATGCTAAGGAGGCTGAGTTTCAGGCTCGTGCTAAGGAGGCTGAGGCACAAGTTGAACTTGCTAGGATTCAGGCAAATCATGAGTATCGCATGAAACAAGGTGGAACTGGATCATCTAGCTCTGATGATTTTGATGTGGCTAAAAATGTTAAACTTGTTCCTCCTTTTAATGAATCTGATTTAACAAAGTATTTTCAGTTGTTTGGGAGGGTAGCTACAGGTTTTACTTGGCCCAAGGAGTATTGGCCAGTACTCCTTCAAACTGTTCTCACCGGTAAAGCTCAAGTAACTTATGCATCTTTGCCTCAGGATCAATGTGATAATTATGATGTAGTTAAGAGCTTGATTCTTAAGGCCTATGAGCTTGTTCCTGAAGCCTATAGAGTAAAATTTAGGACAACTTATAAGCAAGATAAGCAATCCCATGCTGAGTATGCAAAAATTAAAGAAGATCTGTTAGAGCAGTGGTTAAATTCTAAGAATGTGGATTCTGATTTTGACAAATTTAAGCAGATGATTTTGCTGGAGGACTTCAAAAGGTGTATTTATAAAGATGTAAGCCTATATCTTGATGAGAAAAGAATAGATAATTTGTCTAATGCTGCAGTTTTAGCTGATGAATATGTTCTCACTCACAAGAGATATTCTAAAGAAAAAGGGAAAGCTGAGAGTAAGTACGTTGCCTCTACTCAGAGTACAGGTAACAGGAAAGAGAATAAAGATGATGTTTCTCAGGAAGTAAATACCAGCTTCACCTCTAGATTTCAGAAAAGTAAATGTAGTTATTGTAGTAAGCTTGGTCATACTACGGAGAAATGTTTCAGGAGACAGCGTGATGTGAACAAAAAGGAGTCTTTAAATATTCAGTCAATTGGTCTAGTGTCCACCCTTGAGAGTTCCCAGAATTCTTTATCCGAGTTAACTGAACCTGCTTTAACGGGTAAATTAAATTCTCATGATGGAGCTCCTCTTTTGAGCAGTAAAGTGGGTGACACTCTCAAGAGTTCATGTGCTAATTTCCTGTCTGATGGTTTTGTCAGTCCTCTGGACAGTAATGACAGGAAATCAGTTAAAATATATCACGATACAGGTGCTTGCCAATCCCTTATGCTGACCAGTGTTCTAGGCTCTAATGTTAATTCCTCTGATGAAACTGTAATCTTACAAGGCGTAGGGAATAATTACTTCTCTGTCCCTCTGTGCAGAGTGAATTTAGAGTCTGGTTTTGTTAATGGTACCGTTATGGTTGGGTTGGTTGAGACACTCCCAATGTCAGGTGTAACTTTCTTACTTGGAAATGATATTGGTGGAAGTCAAGTGTGTCTAGCTCCTCAGTTGTCTAGTGAGCCAGTGGCTGCGGCCCAGGATTGTGATGTCCCTGATGTGTTCCCTGCATGTGCTGTCACTAGGGCTAAGTCTAAAGTTACTGGTGACTTAGAGGATAATGATGATGATGATGTTATCCTAGCTGACACTTTTCTTGCTAATTTGGACCACTCACCAGATGAGGCAGTACCCCATAGTGTTGATAATTTGTCTCGTCAAGAGTTGGTTGAGTTGCAGGTTGCTGACCCTGAGTTGAAAGGTCTAGCTAGCTCTGCTTGCAGTGAGGAAGAGTCAGCTGGTGCTTCTACTTGTTATTATATAAAGTCAGGAGTACTTATGAGGAAGTGGAGACCCCCAACAGCATCAGCCGACTGTGAATGGGAGGTTGTACATCAAGTTGTCATCCCTCGAGTTTGTAGGCAGGATATCATTAGAGTGGCTCATGATTCCAGTTTGGCAGGACACCTTGGAGTGAGGAAGACTGTGGCACACATTTTGAAACACTTCTACTGGCCAGGTATCTGCAGGGATGTTTCCTGGTACTGTAAGTCTTGTCACACCTGTCAAGTTGTGGGGAAGTGTAATCAGACCGAAAAGGTTGCACCTCTAGTTCCCATTCCTCCTTTTGAGGCGCCATTCACCCTTGTGTTGGTGGATATTGTGGGCCCTCTTCCTAAGACTTCTTCAGGATTTTCTTATGTGTTGACCCTGATTGATATGGCTACTCGTTATCCTGAAGCCATTCCACTTAGAAATATCTCAGCAAAGAACGTGGTTAAGGAAATGCTGGGGTTCTTCACAAAGTTTGATCTGCCCAAGGAAGTACAGTCAGACCGGGGAAGTAATTTCATGTCAAATATTTTCAAGCAGTCTCTGAAAGAGTTGGGCATCACCCAGATCACGTCTTCAACTTACCATCCCCAGACCCAAGGAGCGTTGGACAGATATCACCAAACACTCAAATCGATGCTCAAGAAATACTGTTTGGAACATCAGAAAGACTGGGATAAAGGTCTTCCATTTGTTGTATTTGCTGCAAGAGAATCTCCAAATGAATCACTGGGCTTCTCACCTTTTGAACTACTGTTTGGCCATGAAGTAAGAGAACCCCTTAAGCTACTCAAGGAATGCTGGCTGTCGGAGGAAGATGACGTCAACCTGCTGGAGTATGTGATGAAGTTCAAAGAACGGCTGTCCACTGCTTTACAGCTGGCGAGAGAGAATTTAGGAGCTGCTCAGGAGAAGATGAAAACTTGGTATGATAAGAAGTCCAGGTTACGCCACTTTCAGCCAGGAGATCAGGTTTTGATTCTGGTACCGGTGCATGGGCAACCTCTTCAAGTCAAGTTTAGTGGTCCTTATTTCGTGGGGAAGAAACTCAGTGATGTCAACTATGTCATCGCCACACCAGATCGTAGAAAGGACAAGCAACTTTGTCACATCAACATGCTAAAGTTATATCACAGGTGGGACGAAAATAATCCAGTCTGCACTGTAGCTGTTCCACCCGAGTCTGCAAGTGAAGATCTCCCATGCAGTATGAGCCTGAGTGATAGTTTGGGGAAGAATCCTGATATCATGAATGATCTCCAGACTAAGCTTTCTCATCTACCTCCCGAGGAAAGGCAGGAGTTTTCAGCATTACTGCAGGAGTACCCGCAAGTGTTCCGTGCCACTCCAGGAAGAACCACTGTGTTGATGCATGATGTCGATGTTGGAGACGCAAAGCCAATTAAACTGCCTCCTTACCGTGTGAACCCAGTGAAAGTTCCTCTCATCGAGAAGGAGCTTGGCTACCTGTTGGACCACAAGATGATTGAGCCCTGTCAGAGCGAGTGGAGTTCTCCTGTCACTCTAGTCCCTAAGCCAGGTGGGTCACAGCGGCTTTGCATTGACTACAGACGTGTTAATCAGATAACCAAAACAGACACTTACCCTCTCCCTCGCGTGGAAGATTGCATAGACAAGATCGGAAAGGCTAGGTACATAAGTAAGTTTGATTTGTTAAAGGGATACTGGCAAGTACCTATGACTGAACGTGCTAGGGAGATCTCATGTTTTGTAACACTAGGAAAGACTTTTGCATGTTCTGTAATGCCATATGGTATGAAGAATGCACCAGCCACATTTCAGAAGCTCATGAATGTTGTAACAGAGGGTTTGGCAGGGTGTGTTGTTTATATTGATGATGTATTAATCTTCAGTGACAACTGGAAAGATCACCTATGCCATGGCAGTAAATTTCTTGAGCGTTTGGTTCAGGCTAATCTTGTAGCTAATTTATCAAAGTGTGAGTTTGGTCAAGCTAAAGTTCAGTACCTTGGGTATGTAATTGGTGATGGACATGTTGCACCACCAGCAGCTAAGGTTCAGGTTATAAGTGATCTTCCCAGACCTAAAAGTAGGAAAGAGCTACAAAGATTTTTGGGAATGGTAGGTTATTACAGGAGATTTGTTCTTAACTTTTCAATTCTTGTATCACCACTTACAGACCTACTGAAAAAGGGAGTTGAATTTGTATGGACCGATAACTGTGAATCCTCTTTCAACAAACTTAAAGCTATTCTATTAAGTCAGCCAGTACTCGCTACTCCAAATTTTGCTAAGCCTTTTAAGATGGCTGTTGATGCAAGTGATACAGGAGCTGGGGCTGTTTTGCTGCAAGAGGATGATCAGGGTATTGAACACCCTGTATCTTATTACAGTAAGAAGTTCACTCCACCTCAAAAGAACTACTCAACTATTGAGAAAGAGCTTTTGGCCTTGATTTTGGGTTTACAGCATTTTTCATTTAATTTGTGTTCTGGTTTTGACCCCATAGTCATTTATACCGATCATAACCCACTGAAATTCCTTAGTAAGTTTAAAGATAAAAATCAGAGATTGACAAGATGGAGTCTACTTCTTCAGGAGTATTCATTAGACATACAACATGTCAAGGGGAAAGAAAATGTTATTGCAGATTGCTTATCTAGACTTTAGACAGATTGTTTTAGAGTAATAAGAAATTTCCTTTGTAAATTTCCTTTTCTTTGTGGGGAGGTGTTACATAGCCTATGATTTCATCATCCTTTGTGTAATTCTAACGTACGGTATGCTGCATGTTTGATCACGAGCGTGTTCTACCTCACTCCCCCCCTCCTCCCTTATAGTAGAGTAAGTCGTTCTTTCTGTTGTTCAGAGCAGGATTGTCAACTCTTTGTCCCCATGGCTTCATTTGCGCGTCCTTCTTACAAGTTGTATCAAGCTCTGCCGGCCCCTATATAATGAGCTCAGTCTCTACATTAATTGCCACTTAGATCTACTACTCATTTTGTTCACATCTCTGTCCTCCCCTGTTCAGTTGTTATTATTGTGAGTGCTCAGGAAGTCTCCAACCATCTAGCAGCTGTGTAATTTGAGTATAACTGTTATTGCATTTTTTCTTGTACTGTGTAACGTAGGGTGTTAATTCTTAGGGCTAGTGGGGTTTTTTGTGATTCATGTGTTTTGGGTGTCAGCCCTTATTAATAATATTTTGTATCTGTAATAATATATCTTGCATTCACTGAGTATTATCTGGTATTGTCATTTTATCAGGGCTGACTTAGATAAATTTACTCTTGCTAATTTCGTGTTAATAGAGGCTATTGCAGTTAACCATATATTTAACCTGTTTTTTGCCATTACATTATCCTTATGAGTCCTGAATGTTTTGTTGTTAGTTTGAGCATTAAACTTTAACTTGTAATTTTACTTAACTCTTTTGTTTTGAACCTGGAACTTTACGGGACAGTAGTGATTTTTTAGTATTCTCACTTAAAGTGTACATTATCTTTCTCTGTTCCGTAACAATATATATATATATATATATATATATATATATATATATATATATATATATATATATATATATATATATATATATATATATATATATTGGTATTGTATGTTGGAGAACTCTCAACTTTTGTCAATTAATGTTGAATTTGATAACCATATTAAAGGATCCTCTACATGTGCATTAATAACAACAAGAAAAGAAAACTATCTAGTCTTACATGCCTTTGTCAGTAAATGTAGAAAGCTATCGGTATATTGAAGCAACCTCTACATGTGTATTTATAACAGTGTATGAATACGAAAAATTAAAGACGAACAGCATTTCCTAGACAACGTAGGATGGTCTCAAAACACACACACACACACACACACATATTCGAGATTTTTTCCCCACCTCTCCTTGAATAAGAGTAAACACTATGATTTCGTGGTAGGACATTGTGTGTGTGTGTGTGTGTGTGTGTGTGTAATTCACCGGGTCGGTCAGGATCACCTGATGGTCGAGATCGTCAGCTTTTACCCTCCAGGAAGGGAGCTGAGAGCTCATATAGTCCGATCTAAGGGCAAGACTGTGACCTTCACACACGCACACACCCGTCCCCTTGCTCAAGGGGGACAGTAACTACCCACTTCGTCAGTGAAACTTTTCACAACCTGAGCGAGGCGCGAACTCCCGTCCACCAGTTGGCAAGCGAGAGCGTTACCACTGCACCAGCGAGCGGTGTGTATGTGTGTGTGTGTGTGTGTGTGTGTGTGTGTGTGTGTGAATTATATTCTAGACCAGGTTGCATAAGTGTAATTTGTTATGATAAAAGACCTGCAAATAGATGTCCTTTAAAGTATTCTTTCATTATACCTTCATAGCATTATTGACAAAGTGACAGAGGATTGAAAACTGGTGCTCTGATGTCTGTGTGATAGTCAGTCCAAGTCAATTATCACTCATAGATAAAATTCCAATACCCCTTTTACTATAACGTGGCCTAAAATTGCCATCACTTCACATTCAATATGTTGTCACAATAAAGTAACACTAGAATATTATACTAGTCACGAAGAGGTGCTACAGAGAGGATGTAGAGCTGCAGTGTTGTCCTTCGTTGTCACTGAGTCACGTGAAATAAGCTACAAAAAGGCGAAAATGTGGGCCAAGTTAGAGTGAAAAGAGTATAAGAAAATATGGTAAATTTACTTCTGTCGCTTAAGTAAACACCTAGACAGAATAATAACCACAGAGAAACAATTAACTCTCACCTTCAAAGACACTGTGAAAATGAAATAATGTTGGCCATATAATTATTACTCTTATTCACCTTAATGGCCATGCATCTTTGGGCCAAACATCAAAGAGAAATACAAGGACACTCATCATCCTTGTTTCCTCCACAAGCAATCATAAATCAATATCTTACTCGCCAAGACATCACATATTCAGCCAGCCTTGATCACCTCACACGCCTCGTTGCTCTGTGTTCTACCTGTCACATAGAAGTATTTAAAAGATATTAAAGAAGGATGTGTTTGTGGGTATAGTGATATGGATGTGATAGAATGTGTCAACACAATTTTTACCCCAGCTTAGTCAAGAGTTTTATCCTTTTTGCAGCTGAAATATTTCCTGTAGCTCAATGGCAGAAAAAGAGAGTGCCACAGTCCTACCTTCTGTCCACAGCACTTCATGGCTAGCATCAATGTTTAATGTTAATTTACCGTTTCAACACTGCATTCGAGGATGGTGTCACGGGGTTTTATGAATATGTAATATTAAAGAATATTATTCAATAATACTTAAGAACAGGACAATGAATTGTCTTGTGAAAATCAAGCAATGATTACTTTATGGCGGCTTACTTCGCCGATTCTCTAAGGACGAGAATTTATAAACTTTCTCAACAGTACATAGCAGAGATTACTTATTCACATGTGCTGTTTATTAGTACTGTTGGCCTCTGGAGAGAGTGACTCCACCCCTGACAATCAATAACTAATGCTATTAATGATAAACAAGTTCTTGCTGATGCAATTAACTCCTAGATGGCACAACGGATTTGAGTTAATACAAAAGGACTGGCCTAAGTATCAGTTATGAATAGCAAAGCGTTAATGCAAGCTAGGAGCTGCAACTAGAATAAGCTTATGGAGAAGTAAAACACGAGTTTACATTACATTAAGCCCAAGAAAAAGAACTGTTAAATTTATTGATTACAAAGAAATAAATTTACATTACATTTCAAAATGAATTCAAAATAAGGAGATCACACTCACTCGCTCACTCAAAAGCTAACTCTTAAGCCTAGGAAAAACGAAAAGAAATACTGGTCAGAAAAGTGGACAAAGCGGATGACTGGGCATCGTTGCTGAGGAAGGACGCTGCACATGCTGAGCCTCTGGAATTCAATGGCAGCGGCGGGAACTGGGCGTCGTTGCTGAGGAAGGACACTGCCACACACACACTACCTGCTTCCACGGCGTTAAAATCTTCACTGATTCAAATTGTGGGGGAGAGGCAAGTGTCGTGGCCGCACTTGGTAATGGCCAATGAGTGTGAGCGATACACACCTGCAATATCACTCAGGCGGAGGTTAACGTCGCGCACAAAGACGATCGCTTATGAAATAGTGAAAAATGTCCTGAAAAACACTCCCGATCGGGTGAATACGTGGCGGTTTAACTGAGCGATAAATACTGGGATTCCACTAGAATTCGCGGTTTCCCACCAAAGTTAATGTCACGAGTTTATTCAAATACTTAATCACGCTGACTCGTGACATTACACCCCATCAAAAATTATTTATTTTTTTCAGGAAAAAAGTTTCAATATACATACATATAAATACTAACTCAGTCGCACAAGATTCACACTGTGGTGTGTATGTGCTATCCTGCTACAGGAGAAAGTCACAGTCGGCAGTGAGCGAAAAAAAACTCGTATTTACGTTAATAGAAGCAAGCTTGAGGGAAAAACTCCGTGACGACGGTGAAAAATCCTGTACTCAGGTCAAACTGAGCAAAAAGTTCTCTACATTTACATTAACAACTAATTGTTATGTAGTGTAATGTATGTAATACACGGCGTAGGTGTGACAGTTGTGGTGTAACTGTACCTACGTGTAAAATTACATAATGCAAATCAATAATAAATGATGATGACGAGGCAGAAGAGAAGAGGTGGCAGCATGCGTCAGGGAGTATCAGCTGTTCTGCACGGCAATGCTGCACCCGCCAGCTGCACCTGCAAAAGGAATCAAGATGGAGCATCAAAAGTGTCATTTCTCTCTCTCTCTGCCTAGCAATCAGTACTTATGTCACTAATAACCAGGAAACGTAGTCTTAGGATTCACAAATCTCTCAGGACCCTTATAGTTTACTGGTTAACACTTATTAACTAGGAAACGTCCCAGTTCTTGAATTGCTCACATCTCTTAGAACGGGCAGTTTACTAGTTAACCTAACATTATTAACCAGGAAACGTGACAGTTCTTGAATTGCTCAAATCTCTTAGAACGGGCAGTTTACTGGTTAACCTAACTCTACACTTACAGTTAATGACAGGAAGCTGAGAATCGCTACACAATCTCGGGCAGGTCACGTTTTAACACCCACCGTGGGTGTGAACACTCATGTGGATATTGTGCATTCTCCAGGAATCCTCAGAGAGGCCCACAGCTCGAGACGTTCCACAAGGTAATTCATACACAGCATTGGACTGTCTCTGCAGGGTTCTCAAACTTCCCCCTTAACTTATGGTATACATGTATATACAAGTCCTGGACATAACGTGTCCTGTGGGACCAACGGGCAAGACATCAGCAATTGCTGGTACACTTTTAACTGGGAACCAGGCTGGTCCTTGGATTACTCATATCTCTGAGGACGCCTATCTTATGGAACCCAGCATACAACAGTTGCCCGTGTTAGTTAGCAGTTAGCATGCGAGGACATCAGGTCTGCACCCACTTCACCACTGCCCTGTCTCTCAACTGACTCTGAGATTATGGGTGTGGATTCAAACGGCGCAGGAAGGACATGTCCCTGATTAATAGTACTTTGACACACACTGCAGGAACGCACAAAGCTATCTATCTCTCGTCCCATCCCTGGCCAGAAAAAGTCAGCTCGGATACGGCCCTGGGTTTTCCTTTTGGCCAGGTGACCTCCTGAGGCTAAACAATGACCCCATTCTAACACTGCTAGGCGGTAGTTAGCGGGAACAACAAACTGCAGTCGAACCTCGCCCTCGGGTGTTCGTGACTCACGGTAGACCCGTCCTTGTTTGCGAAGGAACTTGGCTTGACCTCCCCGTGAATACCTTATCACTCTACCCTTTTGTTTCTTTCGCACGGCAGCAAGTGTCGGGTCACAATGTTGTTCTTGAACAACAACTTGGCTACACATCAGATCTTGCGGATTCAATGGTCACAGGGGTGACACAATTTGGAGCCTCAACAATGGCTCGTGTTAGTGCGGCCGAAGTCTGAGTAGCGTCATCCTCAGTGCTGTACTGTTACCTCTGCGATCCAGACTTTTACATGGTCAAAAGGGGCAGAAAACAAGTCACTATTGATGACCACTGTGTACTGGAACGGTCGGGAACTCAGATTGATGGAGACTCTCTCCCATTAGCGGCTTATTTGGTTGCATTTATTACATTTCAAGTGGCCAGGTTAAGAGTGGTAGCATGCCAAAATGATGGGGCCAGTCTCAACTAGGCCAATCCAAACCCAACCTTCGCAGTTTCCCAGAATGCTTCTAAGTTGCAAAATTAATAAACTACTAGGTAAGCTCTATACCACCAGTTCTCAAGGGTTATACAAACAATAAAGTTCGAGTGGGAGGGAATATGTATTAACAAGACCAAAAAGTAGAAATCTTCCCCAGCTACTTGCTTTACAGATTAAACTTGAAGCAGTTGGCACATTGTTCGAAAAATATATCTCTATATGGTCCTAATATCAAATCCACAAAAAACTTAGCTCCTCTGTCCCAGTCCAATGTGTTTCTTCATAATCGTCCCTCTGAGCACAAAGTTCACTGGTCCAGTCCTCTGCAACTCCTGACCTTTACCTCCACACTTGGGACCTTGACTCACCCACTGGTGCTTAGACCTCCATACTTGGACTCGAGAATTCCTTGGAGGGGGGAGGGAGAAGATGACGACAGTACCGACCAACTGCCACTTACCACGGCCGGTGAGCAAGTGAGACATGCCAAAACTACGTATGCAAAAGGAAGGGGGGGGATGACGGCGTACGCAATTTAAGATTTTAATTATTACAGACTCGAGATAGACTCAGTGTGATGTCTTTCCCCTTACAATTGATTACTCAAAAAAAAATTACATTCTCTAGTTACAATAATTACTCAACAACACCTCTCAGTTTATACTCTTACATCGAAAAATTATGAAAATCATCGTGCTTTACATCACTTTGCCCACGCGTACATTATGCTGGATCACGTGACCAAAGGCACATGTTCCCATCGACTCGAGATTTTATATTATAAAGAGACTTAATACTAGTAAATTACAGTAGGAAAAAAAAAAGTGATGTAGCAACTAGGTAATTAATCTATGTTCTGATAACATCTGCATGGAAACAGCCATGCCTCTGCCACTCTCTCTCACTTAACCGAACTTTTGGTCATATAAAATAAACTAGATACAACTCATTATCACTTCCGGGCACTACATCCGCCCACGGTTAGGGAGGACCAAAAGTTCGGGCGACTGGACCTGAACTCCTCGGAAATGCCCAGTACCCATACTTAACGCACACAGTACGTAAGTTCACCTACTTGACCAGTCTCCCTCAATACTGCTACTGTGAGGTGTTTCACATGCTCCTTGCTCGTGAGGGGAAACCAATCTACATGCCTCCAGAACACCAGCCAACGTGTCCTATACTGCGACTGTGGGATATTACATAAGCTCCATGCTCGAGAACAGTCACGGCTATCATGTCCACACACACAAAAAAAATCCCCTACCACAAGTAAATTTTCTCCTGCTACTCACTATATGCAACTGACGACGTATGCCACTCACCAGGAATGTTACTCATAAGGAGAATGTCCTGCTACCAGGAGAAACTTTGTGCTTAGTTAAGAGTAACACGAGTCGCTCCACTATGTTCTGTCCAGAGAGACCGAACGAAACCTACCTACCTCTCCTAACATGCGAGAGCCCCATAGTTCAACTTCTCCGAGCCCTATAGAGAATCTGGAAACTTCCCCTCTCTCTCTGAGCAATCTTATACTGCAGTTTTGGGTATTACAGTGCAACTATGCTTAGCACCTGGAATATTGCCTATGATTAGGTCAAATAAAGGTTCTGGCATGACAACTGCGACTGTCATACCAGTGTAAAATGGAGATGCCACCTGGATACGTGCCTCAGGGAACAATCTCACTGATCCATCAATAAGGTTAGCATGGATCTGTCGACCTGTGTACTGCTCAGGCCGAACTAGACTCTGCTTGACAGAGCAACCTGAGGACCCATTGTCTCTCAGGACCTTCACAGGAATGGCTCCCACAAACCCTGGCTGAACAAGGAAGGCACTGTCACCTGTGGGAGGGCCTGTGGAGGAAGCAGCTAGCCACTGATTAGGCTGCTGAATAAATGACGCAGCAAACGTGGTGCCCTGAGAATTTGATACTTGAGGGGTTGTACTCACTGCCTGGGGAGATGGAACATTGGCCATCTGTGGAGGGGGGTTCACTGTCGCTGTGGGACTAGTAAACTGTGGGGAAGTACCCATACTGCGAGGGACAACATCATCGTGCTGCTGCTGAGGAATGAAGGCTGCATTAGCCTCCTGCCTCCAAGGGGCTGGTGCTGAAAAAGACCGTCCCGACGGTCTGTTGCATGGGTGATACTGCTGCTGGTTAGGGTACTTGTTGTACCGTTTCAAGTCAGGTTTCTGAGTGTTTTGCCCCTGGTCCTTCTTCTGCGGTCCTTCTGCTGGGGTTCAGTCTGAGACGGTTTCCCAGATTTAGCAGGTTTCCTATTCCAGGTATGCTGCTTGCGAGTTTGATACCCATATGCAGTGAAGAATGCGTCAGCCTTCTTCATCATTTGGCTGGCATCTCTTACCTGGCAGATCATAAGCTGTGCCATAAGTTCAGTAGGCCACGACTTTTCTAGCTGCATGTGCAGCTTTCTCCATCCACTCATCTAAGTAAGCAGTAAGCTGGTCAAGAAACTGAACGGCAGTCTCTTTTTCCTGTAAACGCGCCCTCATGGACTGACTCTTGGCGTCGTCAACTGTAAGACCGTACGCTTTGACAAGTGCGGCCTTCATCATCTCATACGTGAGATTGTCTCCACGAATTCTGTGGAGAATATTGAGGGCAGGGCCCTCAAACAGGCTAAGAAACTGAAGCCACTTAGCTGCATCATCCAGCTGGTAAAGTTGAGTCATGTCTTCAAAACGAGCTATGTATGGCTCGATTCGCTCACCTTCCTTGTATGGGGGAAGCCTGATGTGTGGGGTCACCATAATATGTGCATGGAGAGCGCTCGTGGAGCTTGGGCCAGCTGCACCAGATGTGTCTGAAGCTAAGGAATCTCGCTTAAGCTTCAGCACTTCAAGTTCATGTTTTTCGCGTGCTTCTCGCTCGGCACGTTCGTGTTCTCGTTTTCTGTCTCGTTGTTCACGCTCGTACTCATGTTCTTTCTCACGTTGTTCTAACTCGTGTTGACGTTCTCTCTTGCGTTGTTCTAACTCGAGTTTGCGTTGTTTTTGCTCGTGTTAGCGCTGTTGTCACTCGTGTTCGCGTTGGATTCTACGCTCTTCACAAGCATCACTCTCGCGTTGCTGCTCGTGACTAAGCTGAGAGAGGACATAATCCTTTACTTTGGTTGGGTCTGTAAGCCCCATATCTTTAGCTTCCTGTACATAGACGCTGGTAGACATGATATTAACTCAATCTAAGTAAACTAGCGACTCAGTATTGACTGCAATTTTGCAAAGATGCCAATAATCAAGAATAAAGAATATAGGCACAGGTTAGTGGTGACCAGTTTTATCTAATTAAATTGGTAAAGAAAATTAAACAGACTACTGACTGAAAACTATTACGGAAATTAATAGAACTGAATCAATAATCACCAGTAAGATAATGCCTATAGACTTTAATGATAAATACCTAAGTATGAGTGAGTGAGTATTATCTTGTGAATAACTTTAGAGGTAGGAGTTAATATCCTGGAATGAGGTCGCCAATTGTCACGGGTTTTTTAAAGAGTATACAATATTGAAGGACAATATTTCAATAATACTTTAAGAACAGGACAATGAATTGTCTTGTGAAAATCAAGCAATGATTACTTTATGCCGGCTTACTTCGCCTATACTCTAAGGACGAAAATTTATAAACTTTCTCAACAGTACACAGCAGAGACTAATTATTCACACGTGCTGTTTATTAGTGCTGTTGGCCCCTGGAGAAAGTGACTCCACCCCTGACAATCAATAACTAATGCTATTAATGATAAACAAGTTCTTGCTGATGCAATTAACTCCTAGATGGCACAACGGATTTGAGTTAATACAAAAGGACTGGCCTAAGTACCAGTTAGGAATAGCAAAGCGTTTATGCAAGCTAGGAGCTGCAGTTAGAATAAGCTTATGGAGAAGTAAAACACGAGTTTACATTACATTAAGCCCAAGAAAAAGAACTGTTAAATTTATTGATTACAAAGAAATAAATTTATGTTACATTTCAAAATGAATTCAAAATAAGGAGATCGGACTCACTCAAAAGCTAACTCTTAAACCTAGGAAAAACAAAAAGAAATACTGGTCAGAAAAGTGGACAAAGCAGATGACTGGGCGTCGTTGCTGAGGAAGGACGCTGCACACGCTGAGCCTCTGGAATTCAACGGCGGCGGTGGGAACTGGGCATCATTGCTGAGGAAGGACACTGCCACACACACTACCTGCTTCCATGGTGCTAAAATCTTGACTGATTCAAATTGTGGGAGAGAGGCGAGTGTCGTGGCCGCACTTGCTAACGGTCAATGAGTGTGAGCGATACACACCCGCAATATCACTCAGGCGGAGGTTAATGTCGCGCACAAAGACGATCACTTATGAAATAGTGAAAAATGTCCTGAAAAACACTCCCGATCGGGTGAAAACGTGGCGGTTAAACTGAGCGATAAATACTGGGATTCCACTAGAATTCGCGGTTTCCCACCAAAGTTAATGTCACGAGTTTATTCAATTACTTAATCACGCCGACTCGTGACAGATGGAGAGATGATAATTTTAGGTCAAGTTAAGGTAAAAACAGGATAGCAATGCAGGGGTGTGAAGAATCAAAGGGAAGACTGTGCCAGAGTGCGAGAGTGAGTGGTAGTTTGAGATATATACAAGACGAGAGGACTGGGGACTCTTGTTCTTGTTCTTGATCTTGTTCTTCTTCTTCCTCATCTTATCTTCATCTTCCAAGCATTCTCATCATTTTCTTCTCCCTGCCTCTCCCTCACCTCCCCTCTCCCTCTCACAAACGCACCATCTTAATAATATAGTGACCCTTACGCCACAAACACTCCAAGATCGATATTTTCTTGTTAAGTTTCGTCAACACAGGGAGCATTGGTACACAGATGAAATACTGTTAAGCCTCTCAGTCCACTAGTAGTAGTAGTAGTAATAATAGTAGTAGTAGTAGTAGTACTAGTAGTAGTAGTAGTAGTAGTGGTAGTAGTAGTATTAATAGTAGAAATAATAGTAGTAGTAGTAATAATTGTAGTATGGTCACCATCCTCCTCCTCCCACTCCTCCTCCTCCACACCCTCATCCTCCTCCACCTCCTCCTCCTGGAAAAAGGGTGCACCTTGTCCCACTTGCGGACCTTGTAGAGTGGGGAAAAAGTCACCGTGATCAAGGAATCAACCATTTTAATTCAGTGAAAAAAAAAAAAGTTTGTGTATTTTTGCTGCTTCCAGACAATTTCATTTATTTATTTATTTGTTTTGTGCTGTCAGGATATCTATTAAATGAATGGGTTAATTACAGGTGCATCTGACCCCCCCCTAACTCGAAATCTCTCTCCACAGTTGAACAAAAGGGGAATTACCTGCAAAATCTGTCATCGTACTGAAGGGGCCGACAAACACCCCAGGGCATAGAGTCAACATCGTGCAACTTTCAATAGATTGCAAAGTGCGTCTCCTTCATCCCAGTAAGAATTTTGCTTTAGTACTGCACGCTCTCTGTTAAGGCAATATGGTTAATTTGTTGTTATCTGACGGAACTGGTCTATTTTTACAACTTCAATGTGGTTGTGTGGATTTAGATGAGGCTTAAGGGAGCAATCTCATTTTTCCTCTGGTAAAATGAATTTTTGTCTTCCACCTTTATTTTTTCGCAGATTGCAAAACTTTTTATATACCAAATGTGTGACTATATACTGCTATTCTGACCAGAATTTCAGCACAATTGGACTTATTTTAAGTCATGCAGAAAAAGATTTAGTTTTCTTGGAAAAATCGTATCTGCTCAGAACTGCTAGAAGCTATAACAATTTCCTTTGACACACAGACAGGTAACACCTAAACGATGATTCGCTACTATTCCCATGTGTATATGAAATGTATAAGTACCAGAAAAAAAAAAGGTGTTTACACTTTCCCCCCAAAAAAAAACCTGGACATGCCCTCACTAAACGTTCGTTTATAAAAAAAATATTTAAAAATTAAAGATCGCCGTTAGCAGTGAATATAGATATTTCTTTCATGATTATAATACAAAAAAAATAAAAAGAATCGGTCAATTACAAACAAAGTAGTTACATTTGAATGTGAAAAAACAACATTTCGAGAAAAAGGCATTTTTTGTTTTACTCTTCCGGAATTCTGTATAACAGCGTGGTAGTGTAACACAATACCAATAAAAAAATAATTATTACATACCTGACTCTGTTGGACAGTCTCAGGGAGGTCAGATTGCAGCTGAGTCAATCAGGAGCTAGTCAGGTCACCTCAAGTGACATGCTGTGTGGCAACTGGAGGCCGTTCTCGCCACCCCCCCACCCCACCATACACAGCCATGTGCTAGCGAGTGGTACACCAATACTAAATTTCCTTTACTAAATCCTTTATTCCTTATATTTACGGGGTTCACTGAGCAGACTCCCAACAAGACAGTCGTTGATGCACTTGGCAGTGAGAGTGAAGTCTCTATGCTTTGTTTGCAATGATGAATTCAATGTACCACCACAATCTTCACACTTCAGCTTACGACACAGTCAGGATGGCATTACTCTTGTCAATATCTGTACTTACAATGTTGTTATGGAATCAACAGCTATAGGTGTCGAGTAGCAGCAGCTGAAACAGGCGTTGGTGGCGTGATGGTGGCAGAAGGCTGCGAGGTGTCACAAGAAGCTGATAGTTGAGGTTACTTTCACTCTTTTTCCATCTTCTCTCCATTGCTTTCTTCCCCTTCTCAATCTGTCGCTGTTTCTTCTTGCTTAGGGGAGGCATTTCCATAGTCTGAACCAGGGAACAGCAAACAATATCGGGAGAATAGCCAACACAAACAGAGAGTCGTAGCTGTACATACACTCCCCACTCCATATAATTAGCGCACTGACTTGCTATTCCCGCTGCCATACATGATGTACGGCAGCGGGAATAGCAAGTCAGTGCGCTAATTATATGTACGGTACATCCACTGATCGTCTGAGTGGTGCCAAGAGCATCGTACAGTAAAATTGACATAACCCCCCCCCCAAAAAAAAAGACCTAAAATGCAAAATAACAACGAAATGCAACGTGGGTCAGAATAGGACTTTAAAGGGCTGCTTCACCCTTATGGCCACTTAATGTTTAAAAAACTCATGCTGGCAAAACACGTGCTCCTACGGCCGCCAAACTCGCTGAGCAGATGCGGTATGCCATATTCGTTTCACACACACACACACAAAAAAAACATTTCTGACCCGAAAATCGAAATTTTCCCCCTTAAGTATGAGGGAGGAATGAGTCTCCTTGGTTACTAGTCAAATCGACCCTCCTGCATGACTACACCTGGCCATCCACTGAGTCGAAAGGGGTTGGAGATCTTCGTCCGGTTCAAGAGAGAAAGAGAATACTAATGTCCCGTCATTACAGCTTGTTTGATCTGAAGTCCACCACACGCCAGGGAATATATATATATATATATATATATATATATATATATATATATATATATATATATATACAGGGTGTAACGCGACGTATGACAAAAACTTTCACCAATATATATATATATATATATATATATATATATATATATATATATACAGGGTGTAACGCGACGTATGACAAAAACTTTCACCAATGATCTATCATGTAATTTTGAGTATATTTTGTTCTATAAACATATGCTCTCTGCTACCCTAGTTCAGTACCCAGCATTCGGCTGTTTAAGTGTAAAAGCTTCGTGGCTTGCATCATTGCATGTGCCATTGGATGAGAGCTTCGCAGGGCGACGGGAGACGAGTATTATTAGCTTATACTGTACTGTACATGAAAATCCCATATCCTATCAGTACACACGAGTTTTAAGAAGAAACTTTACGTAGTCAATTGATTCTTTAACATCGTCATGCATTTCTGCAATTCTTTTGCAAAAATCGACTGTAATTAAGGATTAAATTCAAATTTTATGGCTTGCAAGGGAGTAGGGAGGGAGGGAGGAGAGGCTGGTCTGTTGTTGCCAGTTATGTAATGTTTGGTTTGTTGGATATTGCTACCAACATTATCATAACATCCACAGCTCATTCAATGAAAAAACGTTATTGTAAAGGGAGATTATCCTCACTTTAAGTCAAGATGAATATTATTTATTAAAATCTTTCTACTGCAAGTAAACGTGGCACCTTTGGTTATTTCCACCTGTATTCCTCTCTACAGCACTGGCATTACCATCGCAGAATTTGAAAAAAAAAAAAAAAAAAAAGACGATATCTGCATATTCTTCACTGCTGTACGTACAGTACGTGGCATGCTGTTTCATGAGCAAGTGAAGCTGAAACCAGTGAACAACTGAACGCGGAGAACAGTATTTGAAGTGCGTACCTCCCCTGCAAATGTTCCCGTTCAAATGACAGTGGACGCAGGGTTGCCAAGTCCTTATCATCAATCTCGCTAGTTTAGTCCTGAAAACTTGCTAGAATGTCACTAGATAGTAAACACTGCAAAACATCGCTAAAAAAAATACGATAAAATCTCTAGAATATCACCTAAAAATGCCAAAAATATCCAGAATGTAGCTAGATATCATGTTGCCAGATGTTAAATAGTGTCGCTAGATAAAAGCAAAAAAATAGGTCTAGCTGCATAGTCGTTACATTAGCAATCCCGTGTCACTGTTCTCACGTCAACATCATATGAAAAAAATGGTCCCACGTTTACTTGCAGCAAAAAAATTGTAATGAATAATAATATTACTCCTGACTTAAACAGATGCTAGTCACTCAGTACAGTAATGTTTTTTTTTTCATTGAATGACCTGTGGATGTTATGATAATGTTGGTAGCAATATCCAACAAACCAAATTTTACGTAACTGGCAACAACAGACCAGCCTCTCCTCCCTCCCTCCCTACTCCCTTGCAAGCCATAAAATTTAAATTTAATCCTTAATTACAGTCGATTTTTGCAAAAGAATTGCAGAAATGCATGACGATGTTAAAGAATCAATTGACTACGTAAAGTTTCTTCTTAAAACTCGTGTGTACTGATAGGATATGGGATTTTCATGTACAGTACAGTATAAGCTAATAATACTCGTCTCCCGTCGCCCTGGGAAGCTCTCACCCAATGGCACATGCAATGATGCAAGCCACGAAGCTTTTACACTTAAACAGCCGAATGCTGGGTACTGAACTAGGGTAGCAGAGAGCATATGTTTATAGAACAAAATATACTCAAAATTACATGATAGATCATTGGTGAAAGTTTTTGTCATACGTCGCGTTACACCCTGTATATATAAATGTTGATACTACCGAATACCTTGTGAGTTTACAGAGAAGGGTATACTGTTAACCCCTTCAGGCCTTGGACAGGGGGTTTTATCAGTGACTTTTTTTCATTCTGGCTGACGACGGACGATTTTATTCAGCTCTGACGTGACGGTATATCTGGCTTTATTCTAACAAGGCAAATAAAAAAAAAAAAATATATGCCTTTCCTACTAATTTGGCCCAAAATTTCGTTCTTTTACGGCTCATTTCACGTTAGTCAGTAACACGAAAGAGGCAGTACTGCGGCTCTACATCCTTTCCATAGCACTTCTTCTTGACTAGCAATCATATTCCAGCGCTAATCTCTTGCCACAACTCAGTATTCAAGACGGAGAGGTGGCAATTTTAGGCCAAGTTAGAGTAGAAAGGGTATAGTAAGGAAGGAGTGTTGGAGAGCCCACCAAGCTTTGTTTCTTACATATTAACTGAGAGAAAAACAAACAGAACAACTTCCGGCCTGTGCACGCATAGGTAGGGTGAAGGGGGGGGGGGCACATTCCACCCACCCTGCCTCACTCTACCGCCAGACTCCAACTCACTTGCTTTCACGTTCCCCTCGTCTCTGGTGCCTCCCTCTAACCACCATGTTTGACGTCCCTGTCAAGAGCTTCAGGTACGATTTCAGGCCACCATTACCCTCTCATGGTAGGGACACCTCTATTAACTCTAGTATTCTGTTACCCAACCACACTCTCGTCCTGTTTGTTCCTGCTACCTGCTTTCCTTCCATAATCCTTTTTCACTTCCCTATCCCGACTCTCATATACGATTGCTGACGTAAATACTGATTCATTTCACAGCTATAGATAAGGAGAGAGTGAGCAGTGACTTTCGAAACCTAAGCTGATATACTCGTCGGGAAAGGAAGCTCCCTAACACCTTATCCTCAGCCATTTATTTTGCTGATTGCATCTTTCTGTCCTCCTCTGTTTTAAGTATATCCTAAACATCGCCATGCTCTGGATACATAGCGTACCACAGCATATTCACCAGCCATATCCAAAAATAAATCGCTTGGGAAAACGTGCTAGGGAGCTTCCTAACCCGACGAGAATAAGGGCCTGTATCTGCTTCAACCAGTTCGAAAAATCTGACCTAAGATGAGTGAAACTATTTGCAACCATTAAAAAAAAATTAAATATGCATCATCGCTTTGAATATGTTTCCGTAAGTTGGCTAGACACAGAAATAAGCTGAAAAAAAAAAAGAAAAAAAAGGAAACTCTTGCAAGACAGGGCTGGATTAAATGCAGATATGTAGACAGAATTCCGTGAGACAGGATGGCTCAAAAACCTCTTCTTTTTAATTTTCTTCTTTTTCTTCCTCCTTTCTTCTTCTTGCCCCACTCATCTGAAACACAAACCAGGTGGACTACAGGCTTAAGCTTCCCCTTTTTCCTGAAGCCCACCATCCTCTTCGGGGGATAGGGAGGGAACTGAAGGACGTTTATATAACTGGGCAGTTGAGCCGCCCAGTTATATCGGTGTCACCACGGGAAGGCGTCCTACTTCGACATATCCTTGACCTAATATAGCGATGACTAATTGTTCTATATCTTTAAGACAGGGAAGACAGACTATCCGTCCTTACACTGGAGACCCCACCGCCCAGCACTCGTGTTGCCACCAGTTTCATACCGTTCATATGTCACTGGAGGAGGTTGTACAGTTCATCTAATATTCCACTGCGTCTACTTCACATTGGGAGTATGTTCGTCGCTTTCCTTCCTGATGCATCAGATCAAATAGAGAATCATCATCTGTGGAAAGAGAAATATATAAAGTCACTCTCAGCTTAGGAATATTAGGAGGCTGGGAAGTAGAAGAGATGAACTTTGGGGGAACTTTTGGGCCAACTTTTGTCCCCTACTGCATCTGAAACTCCCATTCTTATCTCTGTTCTTATTCTTATTATTATCCTTGAGTTCAAAGAGATGAGTGAGTCTTACCTTAAATTATTTCCCTCCCACTGCAAACATGGAAAGTTGCTATCAGTATCGGCCTCTAAATTTGGTGTCATTTGCGTACACAGGTAAGGCTCAAAAGGGGCTTGATCTCCTGCCCTTTGCTGTGCCGATTACAAAGTGCCCTCCTAGACATCGCCAGGAGGTAGTTCGAGTAGTAACCGGCTAGGGGAGCGGTGCCCTAATTTTTTTAGCCACAATCCCTGTCCCCCAAAAGTGTCCCTCCGTGCCACTTGTCATCTGAGTGTTTATATTTTCCGTTCACTTTTCCCCAGTGTGTTCTCTACTGCCTGGGGAGAGACTGGGAAAGGAGTGGGCGCAGACAAGGGTAGAGATCGTGTGAGTGGCAAGGTTTAGGGGAGGAGTGGTGTGGGTGGAGACGTGCTGCGGGTGGCGCTGTGTTTGGTGGAGTGAGTGGCAGTGGTGCTGGGTCTGCTGCCCTGTGGTGGTCGTGGGGGTAACTGGCCTATCCACAAGAGCCTGATTGCCCTCGCCGCCGCCATCATCACACCTGTCGTTACTGGCATCTACCTTAGCGTCGGCGCCTGTATGTACTGACCTGAACCTCACAGCATGTCGTGACTATTATGATTAGTTCTGTTCTGTTTCGCTGTTTTACTTCCAGAGAGTTTCACAAGAGAGACCTGTCTAGCTCGAGGAGTTAAAACTGTCTTTAAGTGCGATAGCGAGTGTGTGTGTGTGTGTGTGTGTGTGTGTGTGTGTGTGTGTGTGTGTGTGTGTGTGTGTGTGTGTGTGTGTGTGTGTGTGTATTCTGAAGAAAACTTAAAAAAGAAAGAAACTCGTCCCAATGTGAGTGGATGAGAGCGAAGCCAATTCAATAGGCCAGATTTTTTAAGAGTTCTCTCTCTGTCAGTTTATTTCTTTATTTCTCTCGTTTTTTATTTATTTGCTCTCTGGACCCTACTTCACCCTATCCGTAAATGGGACAGGAGGTCAGGATGATGTATAAAAATATGTATTAAAATTGTTCTGGGGGATTACAAGCATGTACAGTCCTTCACGGCCAATTGTGGCCCTGAAAGAGAAGACAGCCCTATGGCACTCGGGAAAGCAGAGACTTTTAAACTTACTCAAGGAACATCAGGAGAGTCGGTATGTTCTTCCTGTGTGGTCTTCCCTGTGCTAATAAATGTTTCTTCCATTATAATGATTTGCCGGATGTGCTCTAGGTATGATTAAAAGCTTTTACTTACCAGAGTGGCAGGGAGTTGTCTCTTTCCTTTCATACCCGCAATAGGGCGGGGGTACCTTCATTATAAGGATATGACAAGGTGAGACAACTTTCACTTTGTCGTGGTACAGTGAACAACTACCTGGCTTTATCTGCGAGTCCCGGGATAGATACCAGGCAGAGTACTGGTTATATGTTGATTAATATCAGTCTTTCTTAAGAGCTGCTGCAACAAATATTTTTCTTTAATATTATACACAATGCATTATCGACAGCAAGCACATGGATCCTTAGTATTGCACGGGAGCCTGAGGTATTCGGAATAAACTCATCTTTACTCATCAGCTAAGTGGTAAAGCCCCCATCTCCGCCTTCTCAGCGGACTCAGGGTCAATCGATCACCATTCTGCCAAACGGCTTGGCTGTACACTCCGTTTTTCGTGTTGACACTTCAGTCAGGTGCTGACGAGGAGCCTGCAAGTGATGACACTGTGTAGCCTGAATGGAGTGAAGCAACAGTGGCGTCCACCCAGGATCCAGACATCCTCATGTTTCCCTGCATATCGCAGTAGGGAAGGACCCTGAACTGACCCAGGTGACGGGCTGCTTATCACAAAGGGGTGTGGGTTTCCTGCACGGTGCATATACTGTACAGTATTTGTAGGACGGCCCCACAGAAGCAGTAGTTTACCTGTGGCCGTCGGGTGTGTTCTGCCAGACAGACCGGGGATAAGCAACAACAGTAACACTTCAGTCAGATATAAAATCTACCTGCTCTATAATTAACCGCTGGAGGTTTATAAGACTGCTGTGTCCACCTAGGGTGTTCGTGCAATGGCGTCACCGAGTGGTATAAACACCCCCTCAAAGGACACCAATCTGGACCAAACCCGAAAACCACTGAACCCCAATTACTGAGTGGGGAAAGTTTGGCATTAAATGTTTCTGAGGATTTGAGATTTTGAGACAGTGTCATACATACAAACATACACACATACATACATACATACAATTTACATACATACAGATTTGGTGTCAACAGAACCATTGATATTTTGTTCTTCTACATGACCTCTGTGCATGCAAAAACTGTCTTCAAAAGTATTAGCCTTCTACATGGGCAAAATGACCGAATTTGATCTAATGGTAAAATGCAGACGTGTAGGTGTGGTGCCCTTACTGCGTATCTATGATTGTACGCTTTTTCTTATCAAACACTTATACTCGGGACTGTGTAGCATATTCATGTGCCAAAACAAGCCGGGTCATTTCAATATTTCCGTAACACATCCAGCTCCCCCTTCTCCCAGATATTTCAGACCACACATGACAGAGGCTAACAGTGGACTGCGAGTGAACAAGCTGGAGGATGGACGAGGTTTGAGTGTAAACAAGGTGAAGACTGGACCAAAACTGGGAGGACGCGTGCTGCAGGTGATGATGTGTGGTGGAGTGGGTGGCGGTGGTGTTGGGTCTGCTGCCTGATGATGGCCTTGGGCGTCGCTGGTCGCTAGAAAAATTCATGATCGCCCTCACCGCCACCATTATCACACTGACCTTCACTGGCATCTATGTTGTCAGATACGTGTGTGAGTATAGCAAGAAATCGGCATCTCCGGTAACCAGAATTTTTAGACGACGATTACATACCCAGAACTAAAATTATGTAAATAAAAGTTCTTTAGTTTATCATTAAAAATGCATTAATCATGGATAAAAATACATAAATAAAAAAATCTAAAGGAATTATTTATCTTTTTTCAGTCGGTTTGCAGGTATCATGGATGATCGACCAGTTACCAGATCTCTTCTGCCTCACTGATATTGTTTCCGTCATCATCAGTGCCACCGTTCCCCTGACAGTACTGGTGTTCTTCTGGGTGAAAAGACGCAGCTTTAGCACTTTACTTGCTGACCTTCAAACCCCCCTGGTTTTGCAGGACAGCAAGACCAGCCTCCTGCAGTGTATCATATGGAGCATTGTGGTACTTCTTGACACTGCTTTTGCTATGTCGACTGAAATCGACTGGACGATGAAGTTTTTCACAAGAAATAATCCTTTCTATCCCGAGGCACTAATTATATTATATTCAGTCGCATCATTGCGAATGATTACGAATTTTGGAATGTTACTGAGCGTGAGCGCTGGCCTTGTGCTCCTGGCCAGCCTAAGGGGCACAAACGTAGCCTTGAAGGATCTCTTATCATCCAGGGACACAAAGAACAGCCAACTCCAAGTGTCTGTAGCCAAGGCCTTGTGCAGCCTCCGCCATCGCTACCTAACCCTCCACCGCCTACACAACCACCTGCAATCCATCATTTCCTTCCCCATCTTCACTGCCACGATGGAGAAAGTGGTTGTGTTTGTGATGCTGTCATTTTTCTTTCTGTCGTCCGGATCTCCAATGGCATTTTTTTGGAATTATTTACTTGTTATTTTCGGCAGCATCGGGATCATGTATGTGCTGGGGAGTGTGGCTCACCATCTACAGCAGAAGGTAAGGAAATGTATATGCTATAGCTATTTCTTGAGTGTGTGTGTGTGTGTGTGTGTGTGTGTTATGAGACAATTCCTTTGAGTTGTTTTGAAATTTTTTGACTGTCTACCAAAACAACGGTCTGTGTTATTGAAATTGATGTAAGTTACAGTAAGTCTTGATAACGAATATTTCTCATTGTTTTGTTTCATTTGCTTTTGAGTTCATATTTAGAAAATAAAAAAAGCATAATTTTTACTCAGCACAGGCGGCCGTACAAAACTGATAAGACTGGTGGATTCATTATTATTTTCATGTACCTTTAGTTTGGGAGAGTGTGTAAGAAACGGAATCTAAAGGTGAATGTAGGGAAGAGTAAAGTGATGGTCTTTGAGAGAGGAAGTCAGTGAATGTACAGCGAGGTTGGATGGTGAGGAATGGGAAAATGTGAGTACGTTTAAGTGCTTGGGTAGTGTGATGAGTAAGGATGGAGGTTTGGAGGGTGAAGTGCTTGAAAGGGTACAGCTGGGAAGAAAGGTTGCTGGTTCTTTGAAAGCAGTGATAAGAAACAAGGAAGTGAGCATGGGAGTGAAAAAGTTACTACATGACAGAATTGTGATACCAACTCTAACGTATGGAAGTGAAGCTTGGACATTGTTGGAAGGACACAAGTCAAGAGTGAGAGCAGTGGAAATGAGTTATTTAAGAGGAGCCTGTGGAGTCACATGGAGAGACAGGCTGACGAATGAGTATATAAAGGAACGTTGTGGTGTGGATCTGGATGTGATAGGAAGCGTTATGAGGAACACACTGAGGTGGTTTTGCCATGTGGAGAGGATGGAGGGTGAAAGACTGACGAAGAGAGTGTATGTGAGTGAGGTGGAGGGGGGAAGAGGGAGGGGGAGGCCGAGGATGAGATGGAGGGATGGGGTGGAGAGGTATATGAGAGAGGGGTGTGTGAGTTGGGAGCAGGGCAGTGAAATGGTGGGGGACAGGGCGACTTGGAGGCGATTTGTTTGTGGCCACCCCAAGCGGGATTGAGGCATCTGGCAATAGTTAGATAGATAGACCTTTATTTACCATAATAATACAAGCTGGTGATCTCTGTATTCATACTTTCACAACCCCGTATCACAAGAGAGTACTTCCAGGTAGAAAACTTAAACATCTGTATAATTTACAATCCTTCACACACATGAAAGAACATTAATCCCATAACGCCAGGTGATGTACTTCTTTGTTTATTCTTCTTGTAACCAGACGATTTAATTCAAGCCCAAGACAGGCCTCTCTTAGTGGAAGGATTTATTAACCAGCCGCGTGCCAGCTATTTTTAACCCTCTGGGTCACCCCAGTGCTGGCCATTTTTCAACCTTTTTTTTTGGGCCAAATTGATAGATTTTGATGTGGAAACAATTAATTTTGCCATTAAAATGCTTACCGAGGATCGGAAATCGTTCTTTTTTAGTCCTGCATACTCGTGTACAGGAACCGCCACTCTCTTACGCTCACCAGGTACGTTAAAGAAAGCCATTTCTATGTAAGGTATACTCAGGTATTTATGCTTGGAAGGTATAGCAATGTTCAGTACACTTTTCTGATCACTTACTACTTCAGCATCTATCACAATTTGTGTGTCTTTCTCACTGTGAATGCATTATCTTACACTTACTTAAAGATAGGTGCAACCTGACTTCATTATGTACAGTCCTGACACTTACAAGAAGTTATTTATAACTTGACTTCACTATATAGTCCTTACACTTACAAGAAAATATTTACAACTTACACTCACATGAAAATATTTACAAAATTCATTCACTATGTTCAGCACTGGGTGAGGCACACAAGCAGAGTGAGGCGGAGCGAGCGTGAGGGAGGGAGCGAGAGTATGGCCTTGACAACCTGGGGGATGGTAGAGGAACAGTTACCTAACATGCCTACCAGTTTTTACCCGCGAATCTTGAAAATTGCGGTCACAGTGAAGGTTTTTATTTTAGACCGTTTTACAGCAACACTGACACTGGCCGCGGCATTATGTCAGACCGTTTTAAAACGGCACTGGCACGCGGAGGGTTACGGTTATATCTAAGCCCCAAAGTTCAAAATATCTCCCAAGCTAAATAAAATCGTCTGATGGAAAAATATAAATGGAAAAGCGTCCCGGGGTCTTTCAAAATCCTAAACTAAATGTATAACTTGTCCCCTTCAGGCTGTGACGGCCTTGAGGATCCTGGGTGAAGCAGCCTCGCCTCATGATGCTGGCCTCTTTGATGGCCAGGTGGAGGCTGAGGTGAGGTACATGTGGCTGTATGGAAATTTTAAGATTTTTGTCTCCATACCCCACCAAAACTTTTCTATCCCTCTGCTAACAAAAATTCATCATTTTTGTATTCGTATCCGCCCCCCTCTCTGCCCCTCCTCTGTCCAGCACAATATGAAAAACCTCTTACAACATTATTTATGATTTTAGGGAATGTTGTAGTAAATAATTTAGTGGGTAACTCAGCCTCTACCTGTACAGATGGCCATGAACTATGCTGTAACAACATCGTTTAAAGTATTGGGATACCGACTCTAATGTATGGAAGCGAAAGTTGGACCTTCTTGGAAGGACACAAGTCAAGAGTGAGAGCAGTGGAAATTAGTTATTTTAGGGGAGCATGTGGAGTTACATGAAGAAACGGACTGACAATTCAGAAAGTGAAGGAGTGTTGTGGTGTGTAAATGGCTGTGATTGGAAGCATCAGGAGAAATACGCTGAGGTGGTTTGGCTGTGTTGAGAAGATAGAGAGCAAGAGACTCCAGAGGAAAGAGTGGGAGAGGTGGAGGTGGGGTAATGTAAGGGAGAGACCGAGGATAAGACTGAGGGGTGGAGTGGAGAGATGTATGAGAGGGAGGGGTAAGCTGGGTGAAGGGCAGTCAATTTGTAGGGGACAGGGTGGCATGGAGGCGATTTGTTTGTGGCCACCTTTTACGGGATTATGGCGTCTGGTCATAGATAGATTGATTTTTGTAATGCTAGGTGAAAAAGGCCCGACTTCTCGGTCCTATAACACCTAACATGTAGCGGGGTTCCCTTTAAGACCGGGGCGTGGTGCAATAAAGAGAGGTAGGGCACAAAAACTCCAGGCAATAACCTTTACACGTATATTACCACAGTCAGACACAGGACAAATTCAGCTGATAGTACAACACAGTATGTGACAAAGTAATACCTTAACTAGGATACTCGTATCTCGCAGGATACTGGCTTAACAATATCAACGCCAACACAATAAGTAATGATCCTGATGCACAAGGGAATACAGGACTGGGGCGTGCGGAGGAGGTGAGTATTGTGGGAGAGAGAGAGAGCGGGGGGGGGGAAAGGGATGACGCGCGTAGAGCTAAAATGTATTTATGGTAATATCGAGAGGGGGAGGGTATTACTGTTGCAGATTTACTACTTCCAGACAGTATAAGGGTTTTGGCGATTGACTATATTTCTTATTCAAGTTATTATATTCACACAGGCTGTCTGGGAGGAGATTCCTGAAGGGAGGCCCGGACAAAGAAAGGGGGAGTTTACACTTGTTATAATAATATTTGTACAGGAGTATTCTAAACACTTCCTCTTCACTGTTCCCTCACAATAAATGATATTTACCAGTTTCTCAATGGGACGATTTGTAGGGTAACACTCTGGCTGTTTTCTATAAGGGCGTCACTCGTGATTTTACTTAGTCTCTCTATCCGCCAGTAAGAATTTGCCCGTGAACTCACTCGTCCGACATCACTTATTCCCAATCACTGTATCACTTGTCTGAGGGCTCTGTCTACATAACCTATGTCACTTCACTTATACTGAGGGCAACACATTACCCAGTTCACTTATCTGTGGTGGGTGACAGGGCAGCACGCCAGTGTGAATTAGGCCAGGGAGAAGGCACCATCAAGAGAGGGGGCGCTGAGTGGGCACGGGACTGTGTGCAGGGGTGTCCTCTCACATCCGGGGCAGCAGGGAGTGGAAGAGCCGGAGGTCTTCGGACTGGGCTCAGGAGTATGGCCCTCAGAACTGGGGCCAAATAACTCCCGGAACTGCTGGTGCATGTCCCGGGCTGAGGTGGAGGCCGTAGACCGTCTAGGGGGCATGGAGAGCTCATGCCCGGGTGTCCTGGGGAGGGCCTGGAGGGACAGCGGGCTGCGGTCCCTAGCGTCGAAGGGCGCCGTCAGGGGAGGGCTGTGGCACCGGTCAGGACTAGAGTCCGTCAGGTGCGTCTGCTCCAGGGCCAGGCGCATGGAACGGAGACCAGGGGAGGCAGTAGGGCCTGACAGGGGTTCTTGGGGGCTGGAGGGCCTGACTCTCGCCTCACACTTGGAGGGTGATGTGGGTGACACCTCCTGCAGGTCGTGGGGCCCGGGAATCGGCCGTGGCCGCCCAAGGGCGCGACTTGTCTGCATCAATTCCCGACAACTGGCCGTGGCCTGCGCAATGGGGTCAGGACGCCTCTGGTCACTTCCTGAGCGGCAGTGAACCGTCTTCTTCTGCAGGAGGGAGGAGCGGCAGTAGGCCGTCTCAGGGCCAGCGCCTCTAGAGCAGCAGTAGGCCGTCTCCTTCGGCAGGAGGGCAGAGCGGCAGTAGGCCGTCTCAGGGCCAGCGCCTCTAGAGCGGCAGCAGGCCGTCTCCTTCGGCAGGAGGGAGGAGCGGCAATCAGCCGTCTCAGGGGCAGTGCCTTCAGAGTGGCAGTAGGCCGTCTCCTTCGGCAGGAGGGAGGAGTGGCAGTAGGCCGTCTCAGGGGCAGCGCCTTCAGAGTGGCAGTAGGCCATCTCCTTCGGCAGGAGGGAGGAGCGGCAGTAGGCCGTCTCAGGGGCAGCGCCTTCAGAGTGGCAGTCGGCCATCTCCTTCGGCAGGGGGGGGAGGAGTGGCAGTAGGCCGTCTCCTGCAGAAGCGTAGAGCGGCAGTAGGCTGTCTCAGAAGAAGCACCTTCAGTACGACGCTTGGGCAACCGACGAAGGCAGGAGCGGCAATCGGCCGTCTCTAGAGGGGCGCTGTCAGAAGCTGAAATCTCAGCTCCACCCTGGGCTGACTTGGCGACTCCACTCCTCGAAGGTCGTGTCTTTTCCCTGCTGGGATGGCGGTGGGGCGGCTGGGTATTATAGGGGTGCACGGCCTGTGATGACTTGTGTAGCTGTTGCCTGGACGTTCGGTGTTCGGCTGTAGCTACTCCGTGGGGTCCGTGTGGGGGTGTAGGTGGTTTCTTGGGGGCACTAAACTCTAAGGATGTCAGTGTTTCTCGGGGACATTTAACTGTAACTCAAAAGTTTCACTACCCTCCTCTTGGAAAAAGTCACGTCCCCGTGGCTGGAGGTGGTATACGTGGGTGGCATGCGTTGCATATACCTGCTGGAGGTGTTTCACTTGGGCCTGCCATGCAGTGGTGTATCGGTCCTCTTCTTGCTCCGCATCGCAGGTCAGTAAGAGCGTGGAGGTGGTGGAGCAGGGCCGGAGGAGGGTTAGCAGGTGGTGTGGCCCTCAGAGTCAGCGTTTCTTGCCGAGGGTTGGCGTGAGTACGGCTCGTCAGACCTTTATGCTGGCTGGTATTGTTGCTGGTGTGGTAGGGTGCTGTATGCTGGAGACTGAGGGTCGGGGTCGGGTTTTGTGCCGTGGTAATGCGGCGTTGAGTCTCTGGGTAATTTGGATGGAGGGGATTTGGGCCTGATGTAGCATGATAGTGTCAAGCTGTGGGGAGGTGGGTGGTGTAGGAGAATGGGTGTATCGGGTGGGTGGGAGTGAGAGGTGGCCTGAGCGGGTGGTGGTGGTTTTGAGGGTGGGGGTGGGTGGGGAAGTGGGTGGGCGTGGTGGGCAGGGTCTGGCAGTGCGGGCTGTCATGTGAGTGGGGTGTGTGGTTGAGGGCGAGGTTGTTGGAGTGGGCGTACGCAAGGGTGGTGGGTGGTGGGCAGTGTAAGTGGGTCGGGGTGAGGGTGGGGCAGTGTGGGTGGGACATGTGGGGTTTGGTGGCGAGAGCGGGGCGGCAGAGGGGGTGGGGGAGGGTGAGTGGGGGGAGCTTGGTGTTGCGGGTGAAGTGTCAGGTGTGGTGTAGGGGGTGATGGCAGCCGGGGAGGCGGAGGCGGTAGGGGGGGTAGAAGGGGAGGGCAAGGAGGAAATGAATCACTCGTATGTGGAAGTGGAAGGAGGTGCAGGAGCAGGGGGGGTTTGGGGGTGGGGTGGCCGGGGCGGGCGCGCGGAAAGGGAGCACGTGGCGGTGCCTCGTGAAGCGGGGGGTGAGTTTGTGAGGGGTAGGGAGTTGGACGATAACAACAGTGTCGCCCGGTCAGAAAGGGTTGGTGGCTGTGTTGGGACCGAGGTCTAAGGTTTTTTGTAGGTGGTGTAATCGGCCTTTCAATAGGTGCAGCGGGTCCGTAGTGGGAGCGGAGGTGGGTGGCTGCAGGTGTTGGCGTAGTGGCAGCAAAAGAGGAGTTTCAGTGAATACACTTTCTTGTGGAGAAACTCTGTCTTCTCGGGGGCAAGAATTCATGCCCCACTGGACGATCTTCACACGAGCAGGCCAGTCATCATTTTTCGTAGCCTCAATGCGTGTACGTAGCTGGGTCATGAGGGTATGATGGCTACGTTCACACACTGCATTTCCCTGTGGCCAGTACGGAGAGAAGTGGGAGATCTTAAACCCGAAAATTCTGGCTAGCTCCTCCCAGACTTTTTTTTTTGGAGAATTCTGGGGCATTATTGAAATGGAAGGCTTGAGGGATGCCAAAGTACGGGAATACGTGTCGGAGGAGGGCATCAGCGACAGCGATGGCATGATGCTCTTTAGCTGGACAGGCTACTACAAATTTTGAATAGGTGTCTACAAAAGTGATCACATATTTGTATCCAGATTTGGGAGGGAGGGGGCCTACTACATCTATTGCCAGGAACTGCCAGGGCTTATGGGCGGTGATGTGACAGGAGGGTCCGGCGGTCCGGGTGACATCTTTCCCCAGGGCGCAGCCTCGGCAAGCTTGAATGATTTTCTTGGCAAAGGTGGAGGGGTTGGGCGCCCAGTAGGTGTCGTTAAACACCTGTAATAATTTCTTGGTGCCCAGATGGATGCCGTTATGGGCATGAAGGTGGTGCAGGGTGTCACGCGCCATGTCAGGGGTTAGTAGGATATGCCCAGACAAGATTAGAAGACAATCACCTTGCCGGCAGAGTTTAGGGAAGAGGTGGGCGGGAATCCAGGGGGGCCGTTCCTTCAGGTGCCAGAGTTGTAGGAGGTCGGGATCTGGCTGTACCGCATGGATGGAGAGGCGGGAGAGGGCATCAGCATTAGTGTGGAGTTTCCCGGGCCTGTAGGAGATTTCATACTGAAACTCTTCCAGGGTCTCGCGCCACCTGACGAGTTGTGCGTTGTGCGAGTCAGATTGGCGTAACCACTGAAGTGACTGGTGACCAGTGATAATTGAGACCTGGGTCCCAGAAAGGTAAGCCCTAAAATGCTGGAGGGCCCATATTATGCCAAGGCATTCTCGCTTAGTTGCAGCATAATTTTTCTCAGCCGGATTTAGAGTGTGACTTGCACAGGCGATGATGTGTTCCTGACCAGCTTGTACCTGGGCTAGCACGGCGCCAATAGAGGTGAGGGAAACATTGGTGTAGAGACGAAAGGGGAGGGCATAATCAGGAAATGCCACCATGGGAGCCGAGACGAGCTTGTCTTTCAGCTGTTGGAAGGCAGCTCACCTTTCTTCAGTCCAGACAAACGGCTCCCCCTTCCAGGTCAGATCGTGAAGAGGCTTTGCAATTTGGGCAAACCCTTTTACGAAGCAACGATAGTAGGACGTGAGCCCTAGGAAAGCATGGATCCCGTGGATGTCCTGTGCCGGCGGTATGTCCGCTATGGCACGGAGTTTGTCAGGATCCGGGGAGATCCCTGCTTGGGATATCACATGCCCCAGGAATGCAACAGTCCTGGTGGCCAGGATGCATTTAGAGGGATGGAGCTTGAGGCCTCCCTGGTGAATCCTAGTAAAGACTCGGTGGAGGCACTGCAAGTGATCGGCCCAGGTCTGGCTGAAAACGATGACATCATCCAGATAGGCCAAACATATTTCCCAAGTGAGGCCGCTCAGAACAGATTCCATTAGCCTGGAGAAAGTGGCAGGGGCGTTGCAGAGGCCGAATGGCTGAACATTAAATTAGTAATGCTTGCCATTACCAGTGGAAAAGGCCGTCTTCCCTTGGTGTTCTGGATGGATGGGGACCTGCCAGTATCCAGACTGGAGGTCGAGTGTAGAAAACCAAGACGCCCCATGGAGGGAGTCTAAGGAATCGTCAATTCGCGGGAAGTGGGTGACATCCTTGATGGTGACGTTGTTCAGTCGGCAGTAGTCATTGCAAAATCACATCGTGCCGTCCTTCTTTTTTACGAGAACGACGGGGGAGGACCAAGGGCTGGTAGAAAGGGAAATAACGCCTACCTCTATCATTTCGTGTACCTGGCGGTCCTCTTCCTCCCTTTGTCAGGGGTTCTTCCGTCGGGAAGGTTGTCTGATAGGTGGGCCTTTCCTATGAATTTCATGGATCAGGTACGTGGTATGCCCTATGTCTGCTGGTCGGGTAGCAAACAGGTCCTGGAAATCTAGGAGAAGGTGACGTAGGGTGTCTGACTGTTGGGCAGAGGGATGGTCGGGAATGGGGGGTAGGGGGTCGGGGAAGTGGGAGGAGGGTGGGGAACAGGGTTCAGCTTCTTCCATTTCTCCAATAACGAGCCCTTTAGGGAGGGTCATGGGGGAAGGGGCGAGGTTGGCTATGCGGATGGCGGTGTGGTGCAGAGGGAGGAAAGTGGGAAATAAGAAGCAGGCAGAAAGGGACCCAGGTGGGAGAAGGGGGGAGAACAAGACAGAGAGGCAGGAGGGCCTGTTAAGAGGCACCCAGGCCTCGTGGTGAGAGGGAATGGTAACAGCGGCGGAGACAGTAGCGGGGAAGGAAGGGGGAGGGGTTGCGTGAGGGAGGGGCACTGGAGGAAAAGGGGGAGAGGGCGGAGGAGGGGGAGGAGGGGAATACGGGTCAGGGGAAGGGGGCAAATCTTCCGGCCGTGGCTGTGGTGTGCAAGTGCAGACAGCCTGAGTGGGGTGAGATGGAGGGTGGAACTGGAGCTGCCAGTAACGAGAGTCGATCGTAACTCTGAGTTTTTGGAGCAAATCTAGTCCCAAGTACCCGTCGTAGCTCCGGCAGGAGGAGTCGAAAATAATAAATTTGTGTTGGGTGGACATTGGCTGGTGAGTGTCGACCCGTAGGGCCCGAGTTTCCCAACTGATGGGCAGGAGGCCATGCCCCAAGTCCACAAAGTGAGTGGCGGTGGAGCACAGTGGGCCAAAGGTCGATTTGTGATGGGAGAAATAGTGGCTGTAAAGGCAGGATCTGGCAGCTTCCGTATCGACTAGCAGTCTGGCCTTCACACAGTTTAATTTTATCTTGTGGTACACTGGGGGGCGATACTGAGGGGTAATGGCCCCTGCCACCGTGGGTTGGTGTGGGGGCGGGCCTAAAAATCCATCTGTCTAAGGCTTTCATTCTCCTGTTCCTGCTCCTGTTCTCCCGGTGGGGGCTCGTCCGGGGGCGCCAGTTCGTCCTCGGGGGCTTCGCCTTCTAAGGAGGATACCTTGCATGAACCCGGGGCCGTGGTTCTGCGAAGGGTAGCTTTAAGTTGATCCTGTATGTCATGTACAGAACTACGGGAGCTGCAGGCGGTGAATTCCAACGGATTCACCAAGATTAGGCTCGGGTTTTCTTGCGGGGCGGGGCGCTGGCGGGAGGGGTGTCCTCTAGGTGGGCTGGGTGCCGGGGTAGGGCTGGTGCGAGGCAGAGGTGGACGTGGTATGGTTGGGGGAGCTGGAAGTTGAGTGGGAAATTTCTTTACCACGTTTATTTGTTAGGTAGTAGGGCAGGTGGTCAGGAGGCGCTGTATGAGCTGGACATCTCTATCCATGTCCCCAGTTGGGTCATGGATAGTGAAGTGTTGTTTGACAACACTCGGAAGCACTCTAAGCAGATTGTTAAATGTATGCTGATCCCGGGTTTCTTCGTCAACCTCCGGGTATCCAGCAGTAACTAGGCGTCTAGCCTGTATCAGGGTATTATCCAAATCCCCGTCGAATGAGAAGCTATCCAGTTGGGATAGAGCCACCACTCTCCCTAATGATGGGGTGATGGCTTGAATCACGAACTTTGTGAAGTTCAGCCAAGTGAGCTCCAGGGTGATTTTTGGTGCTATGCTCGCCGCTGCTTTGCCCAATAGTGGAAGTGTGACGGCAATTCTTGGTTGGTCATTTTCAAAGCAAATATCCAGTAAGGGCTTGATTATTGCCAGATACGTGTGTATATCGTACTGGTCGGGGTCAAACTTGGGTAATTGTACATGTGGTTTAATTGCCATCTTGTCAAACATTTCCTTGCTACCTCTCTTCTGCCTTAGGGTCAAGAACCACCGTTGGCCACCAGTGTAATGCTAGGTGAAAAAGGCCCGACTTCTCGGTCCTAAAACACCTAACATGTAGCGGGGTTCCCTTTCAAGACCGGGGCGTGGTGCAATAAAGAGAGGTAGGGCACAAAAACTCCAGGCAATAACCTTTACACGTATATTACCACAGTCAGACACAGGACAAATTCAGCAGATAGTAGTGTTGCAGATTTACTACTTCCTGATAGTACAAGGGTTTTGGCAATTGACTATATTAATTCAAGTTATTATATTCACACGGGCTGTCGGGGAGGAGATTCCTGAAGGGAGGCCTGGACAAGGAAGGGGGGGGGACACACTGGGAGTTTACACTCGTTGTAATAATATTTGTACAGGAGTATTCTAAACACTTCCTCTTCACTGTTCCCTCACAATAAATGATATTTACCAGTTTCTCAATGGGATGAATTGTAGGGTAACACTCTGGCTGTTTTCTATAAGGGCGTCACTCATGATTTTACTATAGTCTCTGTATCCGCCCATTAATATTTGCCCGTGATCTCACTCGTCCAACATCACTTATTCCCAATCACTATATCACTTGTCTGAGGGCACTGTCTACTTAACCTATGTCACTTCACTTGTACTGAGGGCAACACATTACACAGTTCACTTATCTGTGGTGGGTGACAGGGAGATACGCCGGCGTGAATTAGGCTGGGGAGAGGGCACCGTCAAGAGAGGGGGCACTGAGAGGGCACGGGACTGTGCGCAGGGGTGTCCTCTCACATCCGGGACTGCAGGGGGCGGAAGAGCGGTCGGCGGTTGACTGGGGCCGAATAACTCCCGGAACCGCTGGTGTAGGTCCCGGCCTGAAGTGGAGGCCTTAGACCGTCAAGGGGCGTGGAGAGGTCGCGCCCTGGCGTCCTGGAGAGGGCCTGGAGGGACAGCGGGCTGCGGTCCCTAGCATCGAAGGGCGCCATCAGGAGAGGGCTGCAGCACCGGTCTGGACTAGGGTCCATCAGGTGCATCTGCTCCAGGGTCAGGCGCAGGGAACAGAGACCAGGGGAGGCCGTAGGGCCTGACAGGGGTTCTCGGGGGCTGGAGGGCCCTACTCTCACCTCGCACTGGGACGGTGATATAGGTGACACCTCCTGCAGGTCGTGGGGCCCGGCAATCGGCCGTGGCTGCCCAAGGGCGCAACTAGTTTGCGTCGAGGCCCGGCAACTGGCCGTAGCCTGCGCAAGGGGGTCAGGACGCCTCTGGTCCCTTCCTGAGCGGCAGTGAACCGTCTTCTTCTGCAGGAGGAAGGAGCGGCAGTAGGCCATCTCAGGGGCAGCGCCTCTAGAGCGGCAGTAGGCCGTCTCAGGGGCAGCACCTCTAGAGCGGCAGTAGGCGGTCTCCTTCGGCAGGAGGGCAGAGCGGCAGTAGGCCGTCTCTGGGGCGGCACCTCTAGAGCGGCAGTAGACCATCTCCTTCAACAGGAGGGAGGAGCGGCAACCTGCCGTCTTCTGCGGCAGGAGGGAGGAGCGGCAGTAGGCTGTCTCCTTCGGCAGGAGGGAGGAGCGGCAGTAGGCTATCTCAGGGGCAGCGCCTCTAGAGCGGCAGTAGACCATCTCCTTCAACAGGAGGGAGGAGCGGCAGTCTGCCATCTCCTTCGGCAGGGGGGAGGAGCAGCAGTAGGCCGTCTCCTGCAGAAGAGTAGAGCAGCAGTAGGCCGTCTCAGAAGAAGCACCTTCAGTATGATGCTTGGCTGACCGACGAAGGCGGGAGTGGCAATCAACAGTCTCCAGAGGGGCGCTGTCAGGAGCTGAAATCTCAGCTCCACCCCGGGCTGACTTGGCGACCCAACTCCTCGAAGGTCGTGTCTTTTCCCTGCTGGGATGGCGGTGGGGTGGCTGGGTGTTATAGGGGCGCACGGCCCAGGCTGACTTGTGTTGCTGTTGCCTGGACGTTCGGTGTTCGGCTGCAGCTACTCTGTGGGGTCCGCGTGGGGGTGTTGGTGGTTTCTCGGGGGCACTAAACTCTAAGGGTGTCGGTGGTTTCTCGGGGGCACTAAACTCTAAGGGTGTCGGTGGTTTCTCGGGGGCACTAAACTCTAAGGGTGTCGGTGGTTTCTCGGGGGCACTAAACTCTAAGGGTGTCGGTGGTTTCTCGGGCGCACTATACTGTTTGGGTGTCGGTGGTTTCTCGGGGGCACTAAACTCTAAGGGTGTCGGTGGTTTCTCGGGGGCACTAAACTCTAAGGGTGTCGGTGGTTTCTCGGGGGCACTAAACTCTAACTCACGCATTTCAATTTTCTTTCTTTGGGGGTTTAATTTTAAGATATTCATCATGAGTTGAAAGAATCCTTTGATTATTATTGCAGTTATGTAAATGTGGAATGTTACCTGCTGTCATGGAAAATAATAAACCGTATGTGTGTGTGTGTGTGTGTGTGTGTGTGTTTAAATCCAGGAGAGTGGCTACTGATATTGGAATATTTTTCCTAAAGTATATCTGTCTTTAATCTCATATTTGCATTAAGTTCATTGTCTGGTATATACCTGGCTGTGATGCGGATATGGGTGTTATGTTTAGATAATCGGTGTCCTGCAGGACAATTAATGATTTAAAAAAAAATCATCAGTTACAATAAAAAATCATTCAAGTAAGCTAATTTTTTCGCAAGTCAGGGAATTTGAAGATATTATTTTGCTCTAATATTCACAATAATTTAAAGAGTTTGTGACCTGTATAAGTGAATATAAGGTAGGAATATAAACAGTTTCATACCAGGTGTGATTCAGGAAGCTTGTAGTGGTTTTTACAGGTAGTGAGACTGATAAGACTGAGTGAGCAGCCATAGACCATCAGGCCTTGTGGACTCTACACCCTGACCCAACCTCCTCCCGGTAAGATGCTGTATATACATTTACTTACTTAGTATGCCTCCCCCACCTATGATGTATGAGACACTAAGTGCTTGGTCTGTCCATCCGTGTGTGCGTGGCTTCGTGCTTCCGCATGGTTCTTGTGGGTGTGATTTATTATAAACCCATTGACAGATTTCCGCCAATCTTTTCTCAGTGGTGCAGTATGAGCCGATGATAAATTGATTAAGTGAGTTACGTCAAGGGGTCATAGGTCAAGGTCACACGGGGTCGACTTAGTATATCCTTCTGGGCGTGAAATCACCTGAACCCCTCGGCTGATTTCGACCAAATTTTTGTTAGTGATACAATACAAATGAACGATTAACTGATTGGATCAGCAAGTTAAAGGGGTCAAAGGTCAAGTTGATTTGGAGTTACGTGGGTCCTGGCATCCATAACAGTTTTGTGGGCACGATATCTCCTGAATCCCATCAACCCACCAAACTTTTCTCAGTGATGCAGTATGAGGGATAATGAACAGATTAGGTCAGCTAGGTCAGAGATCAAAGGTCGAGGTCATATGGGGTCGATTTACTTTATCATTTCGGGCACGATATCTCTGGAACCTCATTGACAGATTCGACTAAACGTCTGTCAGTGATTCAGTATGAAGGGACGATAAACTGGTTAGGTCAGCAAGGTCAAAAGATCAAAGGTCGAGGTCATACGGGTGTGGTAACGATATCTCTTGAACACCTCGACAATTTCGATAAAACTTGTGTCACTCATACAGTATGAAGAGCCAATGAGCTGACCAGGTCAGCAAGGTCAAGAAGTCAAAGATGAAGTTTATATGGGACTAACCTAGTTTATCTATAGTTTCATTTCAACCCACAATGACCCATGTCATGGACGTTGTATGGCGAGTCCGTGTGCAAGGCTTGGCAGAGGCATACCAAGTGACGCTTTGCATCGACAACTCGGGGCCAGAGTTCTCGGGGTTTCATTACTTATTTATTTATCACACTGAACTGAACGATGCAATACATCAAAGAATATGAATGAGAAATACTCCAGCTTCTGTTTCCCATACTCTTTAACTTGGCTTTACATTAATTGCAATAAATATATTGTTATGAAGGGGGATTTGCCAGTTAGGTAGTCTCGTACTTTCGAGACGTTTCTGGTACCGTAAGTTTCGGTAGGAGTCGTCAGAGTTGCCAGTTTGCCTGGTGTTTGTGAGCGTAGTTATTTCGTAAGTTAAACATTCATTTATTTTTCTGCTTTTTTTCTTTATAATGTTTTATTTAAGCAATTGCTTGTTAAATTATGTAATTTAAGTTCGTATGGTTAATGATTTAGAGTGTTATGTAATGTAAGACAACTCTAGAATGTTTTGATGTCTCGTAGTTGGTAACTGTTGTTGCTAGAGGCTGATGCAAGACAGTATGTCCTAGAATGTTGGAGAAGTGGACGTTTCTAGAACAATGCAAGCTTATAAGGATGGGGAAGAGATTAGTTAGTGAGTCAGTCAGTTTGGAGTTTAGTCGGTTTTCAAGTCAGTTTGAGTGAAGTGTCAGTGAAGACTATTTTTGGTACTTGTGAAAACAGTGACAGGTTATTGAAGTTTGTATATCAGTGGAACTTGAGAAGGCAGTGAAGTGTATGAAGTGTAATTACTGTCAGTGAAGATTATTTTCAGTACTTGTGTAATAAGTGAAGTGTTAGCAAGCATTAAGTGTACTAACTGTGAAGTGTTGTTAAACATTAAGTGTAACTGCAAATCTATAAAGTGTGTATAGCTCCAGTGCTTGTGAGAACAGTGAAGTTGAAAAGCATTAAGTGGAATTATTTGGAAAATAAAGACAGTGAACTTTAAGACGCCAGTGTTTATTTTCGCCTCAGCTGATCTTGTGTACTGCACACCTAAAGGCTGACCATAAGAAGAACAACTCACTGGGCAACGTCCTTCCTGTACTGTACTACTGCTGTTGGAGCCTGTGGCAGTGTGGGGACTGGAACGTAACAATAGGTTGTATTCAAAATGTTCAGAGCAAAATCACCCAAAATCCTAAACTGCCGCTTCAGTAGATTTGGTTCTAGTGATTATGACCATTGACTCATGATCTGTATATCACCTGACCTCGATATTGTTAATTGCTACCAATAGGGGGGGGGGTGAAATTAGGACTATACTCAAAGAGCTGATATTTGGAGCCCGAAGATATGGACAGACAGATACAGCGACAGACACTGGCAGACACTGCCAAAAACATTACCTTCCCAGTTCGCACACGATAAAAATCTAGTTTGAATATTTTGTAATTTTTCACACTCTAATAAGCCCAATCAAATGTCCTTATTATATTTCTTGAGATACAGATCTTTGGTTGTATGGATTCTGGTTTGACAGAACTAAAATATTGTTGTCTACGATAACTTATACACAGATATATACGTTATTAATGTCTTTACAGTTGGCAATTGCCGTCACGACACATCTGGTGGTGCTGCTCCAGTTCTACTTCCAAGGCATAAGCAACATGGTCCTTCCACCTGCATATTCCACCCAACACATGTAATGTTTTCTGATGTGCACCAAAGATCACAAATGCTGATGTGTCCTGTGTGCAAAGGTCAAGACTCATGTTGGGTGCCTCTCAAGACTTACAATTATCACAAGACGCTTAACAGGACTAAAGGAGGACACGTTAACCCTTCGATTCTGAGACGTCTGGCGAAGGTGAATATCGTCCAGCTTCAGCCAGGAACGAAATAAGGAAACCACTGTTAGTCCCGTATTCTCGTTGGTTAAGGAACTTCCCTAGCAACGCTTCCTTAGCGATTTATTTTGCCGAGTACCTATCAATATCCTATTATTTTCTTCTATCCTTTTAATGTCAAGCTAGACTGCATGATTTGCACACAAGAACATCGTAACCGAGCTGAATCAGAAATAAACCGGTAAGGAAGAAGTAATAGTAAGCTTCCTACCCGCACGAAAATACCGTCCATAGTCTGAATAGAAGATTACCTCTAAGCTCTTCTTTCCCAAATATTACTTATGGTTAAAAGCTATCGTTCTGGGTATCAAACTTTTAATTTCATGATGTCTGTCGGCTAAAGGTGGTACATGAAAAACAAAAATATGCCATAAATTTAGAAAAAAAAAATATTGATCTTCTTTCCCTCCTTCGTCATGTAGCTGTTAAGAAAAGATGAAGAATTCGACGAGATGACCCGTTATATTTCCCGACACTGAACAAATACAGGTGTCATATTCTGGTAACATGAAACCAAAATTATGCTAGAACGAGAAATCCAATCAATGTACAGTCACCCACAAAATTCGTGTCCATTTCTCAAACCCCGCAAATGTGTAAGCAGGTTTGTCGAAGCTGCAGGGAGACTCACACTTATCTGGGAACAGTGTCAGTGGGGGTTGCGGGTACTGGGGATGGAAGGGGTGGTGCGGTGGTGGACGAGTTGTATGCTGCAGTCGTCATGTCATTGTGTAGGTTTTCCTGCTCTTGGTTTTGGCTATTTTATACAAATTGTTATGCAGCGTATTCTGCGCCCAACTTCTTGGGTTCAGATACGGTGTGGGCCTTGGGTTCTTTATTCTGGACCGGGCTAGAGTTTTTGAATAAGGGATATGGCTCAAACCCAGGCTAACATGATACGCACGTATATTACCTTACAAACAGTGTACACCTGTTCACACACAAGCACATGGACAATCCTATATAAAATACAAGTACACTATATGACAATACGATATAAAACACACTTACAATATACATTACAATACAAGACACACAGGTGGCCTGAACACAACATGACAAGCGACACTATAATATACTGTATATTGTTACGTCCCAGTTCCCCACTGTCACAGGCTCCAACAGCAGTAGTACAGTACAGGAAGGACGTTGCCCAGTGAGTTGTTCTTCCTATGGTCAGCCTTAGGTGTACAGTATGCAAGATCAGCAGAGGCGAAAATAAACACTGGCTCCTTAAAGTTCACTGTCTTTATTATCCAAGTAATTCCAATTAATCCTTTCCAACTTCTCTTCACTGTTCTCACAAGCACTGGAGCTATACACACTTTGCTGAGTGCAATTACACTTAATGCTTAACAAAACTTCACTGTTAGTACACTTAATGCTTGCCAAGACTTATTAGACAAGTACCAAAAATAATCTTCACTGATAGTAATTACACTTAATGTTTGACACTTCACTGTTTTCTCAAGTTCCAGTCATATACAAACTTCGTTAACTCGTCACTGTTTGCCACTGTTTTTACAAATTCCAAAAGTATACAATCTTCAGTGACACTGCACTGACACTGCACTACACCAACACCGACTGCACTTCACACAAACTGACCTGAAACCCAACTGAACTCCAAACCGACTGACTAACTAAGCTCTTCCCCATCCTTATATAAACTTGCATTACTCTCGAAACGTCGTGTTTACTCTCGACGGGAAACAGTTGCCAACTCGGAGACAGCCCAAAATATGCCAGTGTTGTCTTACATTATATAACGCTCTAAATCATTTACCATACGAACTTAAATTACATAATTCAACAAGCAGTCACTTAAATAAAGCATTATAGAGAAAAAGAGCACAAAAAATAATGCATAACTTACAAAATAACTAAGCTCACAAACAGCAGACAAACTGGCAACTCTGACTTGTACCGATACTTACGGTACCAGAAACATCTCGAAGGTACGAGACTACCTAACTGGCAAATCTCCCTTCATAATACTACCCCCTCCCTAGTTCTTTGTCGTCCCGACAAAACTAAACGATACTGTATATACGGACACAAACCTTAATCTTAATGGAATATCTAACAATACACAAAATAATCCTTCAACTTATCAGGTCTTCTTTTATGCCACTTCCGACGATATCCTTGCTCCTCCACACAGTCCACTCCTCCAGGAAGGTCTTTTCCTCTTCTTGATTCGCTTCTTCTCCTGGGGAACTGTCACCCTCCTCCTGAACTTCAGCTCCTTGGTCCTCCTCAACATCCTCGGCTGCGGTTGAGCACGATTCCTCTGAGACGTCCCAGCTGAACTGTCCTAGCCCATTGTACTGCCACAGACGGTTCACGTGTACCACCTTTGGACGAGGCTTCCTGCCTCCCCGAATCCGATACGTTACGTCTGATAGGCGGTCCAGCACAGTGCAAGGTCCATCCCATGGGCTCTGCAGCTTCGGTGACTGTCCATTCTTAAGCTAAAGATTGTATAACCAGACTTGGTCACCATCCTTGAAGCTCACATCACTTGCCTTGGCATCATACTTCCACTTCATCACTTCTGAAAACTTGAGGGCTTCTCGCACTTGATGATGTATCTCAGCCAGCTTTTCCTGAAGGCGCTTTGCATAACCGGTGGTGTCTGTAGGCAGCTTTCCACCAGATTGTCTTCCCATTAACAAGTCGATGGGTGAATGTAACTCGTGGCCCAATATCAGTTTTGCAGGAGTGTAGCCAGTAGACTTGTGGGATGCAAACCAATATGCCATTAGGAAAGCAGGTAATTTCTGGTCCCAGTCAGTTTGTCCATCAATGCAGTACTTGGCCAGATCTTGCCCCAGGTTCCAGTTGAATTTCTCCACCATACCATCTGACTGTGGCCTTAGGGGGGTCGTCCTGGTCTTCTTGATCCCCAGTAACTTGCAGCACTCACAGAACACAGCAGACTCGAAGTTTCTACCCTGGTCTGAATGTAGCTCTTGTGTCATCCCAAAACAACAGAAAAACTGATCAACCAACATTTGAGCAACAGTCACAGCCTCTTGATCAGGGATGGCATAGGGTTCTGGCCAGTTTGTGAAGTAGTCCATGGTGACACATATATACCAGTTTCCTCTCTCAGTGAGTGGCAAAGATCCAGCAATGTCCACCGTGACTCTTTCCATTGTTGCACCCATTTGGTACAGCTGGAGAGGGGCGCAATCATGTGTCTTGGGTCCCTTCTTGGCACAGCACACATCACAAGCCCGACACCACTCTTCAACATCCTGACGCATGCCAATCCAGTAGAACCTCTGTTGCAACCGGCTTAAAGTTTTCTACACTCCCAGGTACCAACTAGTGATCTGGTTAAGGGACTCCTCCAAGATCTCGGACCTCATCTTCTTCGGAACCACCAGTTGCCAATACTTGTTGAGGCCATCGGCTGTCTCCCAGTGACGGTCCAGTAGTCCGTTGGTCAAGCGAAGAAGGTCCCACTGACTCCAGTAGCTCTTGGTTGCAGGGCTGAACCTGGAAACGTCTCCCCACGATTTTTTTTTTTTTTTATAATGAATGAAGGAGGGAAAAACAATGTAAAAAAAGTAAGTCCATGTGCCTAAAGGCATCCTCCATTCATAAAATACTTATAACAATTGGATTTAAAATTGAGAGGATTCAATATACGTGGGAAGCAACTCCCAGGAAGTGAATTCCAGAGAGTAGTAGTTCTGGGGATAAATGAATTTCGATAAGCAGAGGTTCTGTATTGTGGGGGAGAGAGTGTGAGTTTATGGGTGCTCCCAGCTGCCCGAGTATTTCGGAAGAAAATGTGAAGGGGAGGCACAATTGAAGCCAGTTCGTTAGAGCACTTACAGTAAAAATATCGATAAAATAGTGCTAAAGAAGCAACATCTCTATGTACTGATAACGGAGGAAGGTCCTGCGTTATGGCAGGATTATTGATTAACCTAATGGCTTTATTTTTAATTTTGTCCAACTGCCTCAATGCAAACGCTCCACATCCACTCCACAGTGGTGAACAGTATTCGATCTGAGAACGCACATGACTTTCATATATTGTGGCCATCTGCTTGTCAGTGAAGAACTCACGAACTCTGTACATAAGTCCCAGTTTTTTAGAAGCATTTTTAGCAAGGGATTTAACATAAGCTGTCCAGCTTAGGTTGGGGTTTAGAGTAACACCTAGGATATCAATTGTAGTGGATATGGGAACACTGACATCATTTAAAATTATGTGAGAGTCTGAGGAATTCTTTCTATTGGAGAAATTAATGTATTTAGTTTTCTGAGCATTAAATGAGACCAGATTTTTTTGTTCCCATTGATTAATTTTAGAAAGGTCTTGGTTCTGAGAAATTGCTGTGTTTATTTGGGAATTTAATATATAAAATTGTGTAAAGGAGGTACTAAATGTGAAAGAACTATGAAGGATCGAGTAATCAGCATTAGAGTGTATTGAGTTGTGCGTGACAGAAAGGTCATTTATTTGATGAGAAAGAGAGTTGGCGCCAAAACTGATCCCTGAGGTACGCCAGCATTTATGGAATGAAACTGAGAATAAATTCCATCTACCATGACCCGTATTTCTCTACTATGAATACGATGGTCGCACTGCACTCCGTCACAGCCAATCAAGCACCGGTTGCAAATCTGCATCCTCCATCTCCATTCTCCCCAGGTCTTCATCATCTGATTCCGACCCCATCACTACAATACAGCAGCATTTCCTATGATTCCCATTCCTACTACACTGCATGTCGTCTGTTCTTCTGTCTTCTCGCACGCTATCCATGAAGGTTCTCCTGAATTTCTTTAGTGGTGGGCCTTCTGTAACCTTCTTATTATCCCAACCATTCTGATCCGCAAGTAACTCAAACTGTACACGGTAAGCTTCCCAAGATACTCTACCATCAGATTCCTGAGATTTCTTTTTAACTGGGCTCCCATTATAGCCATGCACTTCACTGGTTTGGGGCCAAAAAACTGGGGCATCATAATTATGTCCAGGACTTGAACGTCCAACATTCTGATTATTCAACCCCGCAATGCCATCTTCAGATGCCGGGGATCCACCAAGATTCACCATACACTGTCTACTCCTTTCATATGCTCTCTGTACACTAACCTGAGGCTCAGCAGTGCAGTATTTCTCTACAGCCTCCATAATCTCACTAATAAATTTCTCATGATCGACTACATGCTTCAACTGGCAATCTACATGCTGTCTGCACTCTGTCACAATTCCTTCACTAATCTTTACCTGGTTATCTACATTCAGTTTTCACTCCGTCACTATTTCCTCACTAATCTTGAGCTGGTTGTCTTCATGCCGTTTCCACTCCGCCACTATTTCCTCACTAATTGTCTTCAACTGGTCGTCTACAAGCTGTTTGCACTCTGTCACTGTTTCCTCACTAACTGACTTCAACTGGTTGTCTACATGCTGTTTGCACTTGGTCACATTATTGCTTACCTCATACTTCTGATGCTCTAGCTTGGTATCTACTTCCTCCTTAAGCTGTTGCTGTTCTTCTTTGATTTCCTCCATGAATGCATTTGGCTGTCCTGGCACCCTCAGCTGTACGTCCCTCTGTTGCTCCTGTAATGCCTCTTTAAGTAGTTCATAGCGTTCTTTCTGTTCTTCATTCTGTGCCTGCAATTGTGCTTGGAGTTCTTTCTGTCCTTCGTTCTGTGTCTGCGTAAGTGCTTGTAATAGTTTCATGATTCCATCCAGTGATGCCTCTTCCTGCCTAGCCTGGCCTCTTGTCTGGACACACTCTTCCTCCATGTCGAAGATTAGCCTCACTGCAACCATGAAATAATAATCCAACACTCTTGACACAAGTGTTACGTCTTCGTCCCACACTGAGACAGGCTCCAACAACAGTAGTACAGTACAGGAAGGACATTGCCCAGTGAGTTGTTCTTCCTATGGTCAGCCTTAGGTATACAGTACACAAGATCAGCAGAGGCGAAAATAAACACTGGCTCCTTAAAGTTCACTGTCTTTATTATCCAAGTAATGCCACTTAATCCTTTCCAACTTCTCTTCGCTGTTCTCACAAGCACTGGAGCTATACACACTTTGGTGATTGCAATTACACTTAATGCTTAGCAACATTTCACTGTTAGTACACTTAATGCTTGCCAAGACTTATTAGACAAGTACCAAAAATAATCTTCACTAACAGTAATTACACTTAATGCTTGACACTTCACTGTTTTCTCAAGTTCCAATGATAAACAAACTTCATTAACTCGTCGCTATTTGCCACTGTTTTTACAAGTACCGAAAGTTTACAATCTTCAGTGACACTGCACTGACACTGCACTTCACCAACACCTACTGCACTTCATACAACCTGACCTGAAACCCGAATGAACTCCAAACCGACTGACTGACTAAGCTCTTCCCCATCCTTATATAAACTTGCATTACTCTCGAAACGTCGTGTTTACTCTCGACGGGCAACAGTTGCCAAATCGGACACAGACCAAAACATGCCAGTGTTGTCTTACATTACATAACACTAAATCATTTACCATACGAACTTAAATTACATAATTCAACAAGCAATCACTTAAAAAAAACATTATAGAGAAAAAGAGCACAAAAATTAATACATAACTTACGAAATAACTAAGCTCACAAAAAGTAGACAAACTGGCAACTCTGACTCGTACCGATACTTACGGTACCAGAAACGTCTCGAAGTTACGAAACTACCTTACTGACACATCTCTCTTCATATATATATATATATATATATATATATATATATATATATATATATATATATATATAAATTACAACAGAAGTCATAGAGGGGTATGAATGTAATACAATCTACAACACGGTATATCACAATGCAATACGCACAGGTGGTATGAGCGCAATGTAACACAAGGCACTGTACATCACAATGCAATACACCTACATGGTACAAACACAATATTTAGAAACTAGACTGGGATGTAGAGTCAGGTCAGGTATGTATTGCATGGGGAAGGGAACAACATGCTTGAATGCCTAAGAATAGTTTCACTACACTGAGATGTACTACTACAGTATGTGACGGGGATGGGGCTGGATAACCCCGTTTCACTGAATCCCGAGGTATTTGCACAAGGATATGAAGTGAGGAGATGTCACTTGGGGAACAGGGGAACTTCTCACTAGGATGTACACTAGCACAAGGGGGGGGAGTTGATACAAGTAAGGGGGCAAACACACGGGGGCATGACGTTAGGGGGATGGGGAAGAGGAATGAACACAAAATCTGTAGCACTACAACTCATGGTACTGCTGGTCGTCGGTGGGCGCGAGGGGTGCACCTATGACCACTACATGGGCAGCTGTAGCAAGTGGCCAGGAGTGGGAGGAGGGCCATCTGGGGTGTGCTTCCGATGCGAGTCTCTAGCGGCATAGTCTGGGGTCCAGGTGGAGCTGAAGGGTGGAATGATGGGCAGCCCTTTCCTGGTGAGGGCCCTGGGAGGGTGGTGGCACTCGGGGCTAGGGCCAAACAGGGCCAGGAGGTGCTCAACACGACGCCTGCCCTTTGTAGTGGTGGGTATCCTGGGGGCGGACCTGGCCTGGTCCGGGCCAAGGATCGGCCGCGAGACTCTCATTGCCTCCCTGGGTCTGCAGTCTCGCCTGGAAGCGACGGCCGTCAGGTGGTGCCTGTGGCTGCCTGCACTGGGAGGGGAGTCTGGCAACTGCTGTTGATATCGGGGGTGGCTCGCCGGCGCCTGGGACTGAGGTCTCGCATGGAGGAGGAGGCCGTCAGGGGTGGTCTGCAGCCACTTGATCTGGGGGAGTCCATCAGTGGCTGTAGGCAATGTGGGAGGGGTCACAGCGACAGGATACCTGGCCTCTGGGTGGTCTCGCCCTGGCTGGTCTCTGGCAGGGTACCTGTGGGGGAGCAGTTTCCATTCTCTGTACAGGAGGGGAGGCGAAAGGGGCGCCTTGCTCTGCCATAGGATGGGCAGGGTAAGCAAGAGGCTTTGTCCTCGCAGGGAGCCTATGGAGTCAAGGAGGGGGAACGACCGGTGGTCTGTTCCCCGTCTTGGTAGGCTTGACGGTCCCTGCTACAGTAGATCCGACAGACGCCACTGTGCTGCTGCTCCCCTGGCATGTAGTAGGAACTACAGCTCCAGTGGAGTCCCTTCCTCTTTTTGAGGCAGGTTCGGTGGACACTGTGTATGAGGGGTTACTTAGGACTTGGCTACTGCAAGTCCCACCCCGATTCTGGCGAGTGCTTTCTCCATTGGAGAGTAACGCACTTGATCTGAGTACTGCCTGGTGGTCCGGCAGCATGGAAGAGGGGCGTCAGGTCACGGGGGATATATGTTCGTGTGGCACATAACGCGGGTATACCTCCCCACTGCCTCCTCTTGAGGTGGGGGGCTACCTCCCCATGTCCTCTTCCTGGGGTGGTACTGTCGGGATCGCTCCGCCAGGTGGGTATTTCACAAACAGTGGAGATGGAATAAGATAATGAAAACTGTAATATATTACCACATGCTAAAATGGATATGCAGCTTCTACAAAATCTAGTTGAGCTGTGACAGGGAGGTTGCTTCTGCCCTCTCCGAACACTCCCCGTCCACCATAATACTGTCTCAAATCCCTCCAACTGACTCCCTTTCCTAAGGCAGCTGTATAGCACATAGTTGACAAAACATTACGACACAACAACAAAACACATAAAACATTGCCTTGTTGGTTCACATGTCTGTAATACTAAGACGATGTAGAAGAATTTTATATTGTGCCGACATATGAAACCTTTACAGTAGTTAAATCAGTGCCTAACCACTTATTAACCAGAAACAATGGATGTTGGTGATGGTGGGGAGTCTAAATTCGGGTATTGATAAAGCATGATGAGGTAAGGTGTAAGCACCATTGTCAGGCAAGGTCACGAAAGTAGGGAGCCATGGGTATTGACTGTACAACAGATTCATTTCATATGATTAGTGTGGCACAAAACTGTAGTCATGATCAAGTTTTCAGTGTTTTTCTCTGTTGGTTAATAGGAAATAATGTCTTGTAGGCCGAGATTTGATGAAATCCTCCCATGCACTGCTTATGGAAACTAACCACCCGTAGGTATGTTGTTTCCCAAGTAGTGCAGAGACAAAACCTGTGTCAGATTGTGACATTATGGTCCAAAATGTGTGACTCATGCACTCACAAAACAGGGTTTAATTTTTCATAATGTTCAGCACACACACACACACACACACACACACACACACACATATATATATATATATATATATATATATATATATATATATATATATATATATATATATATATATATATATATATATATATAGTTACAGAGCCTATGATTTCATCATCCTTTGTGTAATTTTAACGCACAGTATGCTGCATGTTTGATCACGAGCGTGTTCTGCCTCAGTCCTCCCTTCTTCCGTTATAGTAAAGTCGTCCTTTCTGTTGTTCAGAGCAGGATTGTCAGCTCTTTGTCCCCTATGGCTTCATTTGCGCGTCCTTCTTACAAGTTGTATCAAGCTCTGCTGGCCCCTATATAATGAGCTCAGTCTCTGCATCATTGCCACTTAGATCTACTCCTCATTTTGCTCACATCTCTGTCCTCACCTGTACGGTTGTTATTATTGTGAGTGCTCAGGAAGTCTCCAACCATCTAGCAGCTGTGTGTAATTTGAGTATAACTGTTGTTGCATTTTTTCTTGTACTGTGTAGCACAAGGTGTTAATTCTTAGGCCTAGTAAGGATTTTGTGATTAAGGTTTTATGTCAGCCAATTGTTAATAATAGTTTGTATCTGTAATAATTTATCTTGCATTAACTGAGCATTACCCAGTGTATTTCCATTTTACCAGGGCTGACTTAGATTAATTTACTCATGCTAATTTCGTGTTAATAGAGGCTATTGCAGTTAACCATATATTTAACCTGTTTTTTGCCATTACATTATCCTTATGAGTCCTGAATGTTTTGTTGTTAGTTTGAGCATTAAACTTTAACTTGTAATTTTACCTAACTCTTATTTTGAACCTGGACCTTTTCGGGACAGTAGTGATTATTAGTATTCTCACTTAAAGTGTACATTATCTTTCTCTGTTCCGTAACATAAATTTGGCGACCTCTTATCAGGATATTCAGGAAAATATAATAAGGATATTGCTTGATATTTTGTGACTGTGATTTATTCATGATGTCTACTATTACTACACTTGATGAAGCCAAAGATTTTTTGTCAAATGTGCAAACAGTGTTGGATGCAGAAAACAGAACAAAGAATGAACTTAAGCTTGTTGCTCAACAATTGGGAATTGCAGTTCACTCTCATCATTCTAAAGATCATATTGTTGGCATGATTAATAAAAGCTTGTTTAATGTAACTCCTCCAAATGAGGAAACGCAGATTGAATTAGCTAAGTTACAGCTAGCCCTGCAGGAGGCTCGTGTTAAGGAGGCTGAATTTCAAGCACGTGCTAAGGATGCTGAGTCTCAGGCTAAGGAGGCAGAGTCTCAGGCTCGTATTCAGGAGGCTGAATTTCAGGCAAATGCTCGTATTCAAGAGGCACAGGTACAGGCTCAGGCACAAATTGAACTTGCTAGGATTCAGGCAGACCATGAGTATCGCATGAAACAAGGTGGAACTGGATCATCTAGCTCTGATGATTTTGATGTGGCTAAAAATGTTAAACTTGTCCCTCCTTTTAATGAATCTGATTTAACAAAGTATTTTCAGTTGTTTGAGAGGGTAGCTACAGGTTTTAATTGGCCCAAAAAGTATTGGCCAGTACTCCTTCAAACTGTTCTCACCGGTAAAGCTCAAGTAACTTATGCATCTTTGCCTCAGGATCAATCTGATAATTATGATGTAGTTAAGAGATTGATTCTTAAGGCCTATGAGCTTGTTCCTGAAGCCTATAGAATAAAATTTAGGACAACTTATAAGCAAGATAAGCAATCCCATGTTGAGTATGCAAAAATCAAAGAGCAGTGGTTAAATTCTAAGAATGTGGATTCTGATTTTGGTAAATTTAAGCAGATGATTTTGCTGGAGGACTTCAAGAGGTGTATTTATAAAGATGTAAGCCTATATCTGGATGAGAAAAGAATAGATAATTTGTCTGATGCTGCAGTTTTAGCTGATGAATATGTTCTCACTCACAAGAGATATTCTAGAGAAAAAAAGGAGAGCTGAGAGTAAGTACGTTGCTTCTACTCAGAGTACAGGTAACAGGAATGAGAGTAATGATGATGTTTCTCAGGAAGTAAATACCAGCTTCACCTCTAGATTTCAGAAAAGTAAATGTACTTATTGTAGTAAGCTTGGTCATACTACGGAGAAATGTTTCAGGAGACAGCGTGATGTGAACAAAAAGGAGTCTTTAAATATTCATTCATTTGGTCTAGTGTCCACCCTTGAGAGTTCCCAGAATTCTTCAACTGAGTTAACTGAACCTGCTTTGAGGGGTAACTTAAATTCTCATGATGGAGCTCCTCTTTTGCGCAGTAACGTGGGTGACACTCTCAAGAGTTCATGTGCTAATTTCCTGTCTGATGGTTTTGTCAGTCCTCTGGACAGTAATGACAGGAAATCAGATAAAATATATCGTGATACAGGTGCTTGCCAATCCCTTATGCTGACCAGTGTTCTAGGCTCTAATGTTAATTCGTCTGATGAAACTGTAATCTTACAAGGTGTAGGGAATAATTACTTCTCTGTCCCTCTGTGCAGAGTGAATTTAGAGTCTGGTTTTGCTAATGGTTCCGTTATGGTTGGGTTGGTTAAGACACTCCCAATGTCAGGTGTAACTTTCTTACTTGGAAATGATATTGGTGGAAGTCAGGTGTGTCCAGCTCCTCAGTTGTCTGGTGAGCCAGTGGCTGCGACCCATGATTGTGATGTCCCTGATGTGTTCCCTGCATGTGCTGTCACTAGGGCTAAGTCTAAAGTTACTGGTGATTTAAAGGATTATGATGATGATGATGTTATCCTAGCTGACATTTTTCTTGCTAATTTGGACCACTCACCAGATGAGGCAGTACCCCGTAGGGTTGATAATTTGTCTTGTCAAGAGTTGGTTGAGTTGCAGGTTGCTGACCCTGAGTTGAAAGGTCTCGCTAACTCTGCTTGCAGTGAGGAAGAGTCAACTGGTGCTTCTACTTGTTATTATATAAAGTCAGGAGTACTTATGAGAAAGTGGAGACCCCCAACAGCATCAGCCGACTGTGAATGGGAGGTTGTACATCAAGTTGTCATCCCTCGTGTTTGTAGGCAGGATATCATTAGAGTGGCTCATGATTCCAGTTTGGCAGGACACCTTCGAGTGAGGAAGACTGTGGCACGCATTTTGAAACACTTCTACTGGCCAGGTATCTGCAGGGATGTTTCCTGGTATTGTAAGTCTTGTCACACCTGTCAAGTTGTAGGGAAGTGTAATCAGACTGAAAAGGTTGCACCTCTAGTTCCCATTCCTCCTTTTGAGGCGCCATTCACCCGTGTGTTGGTGGATATTGTGGGCCCTCTTCCTAAGACTTCTTCATGATTTTCTTATGTGTTGACCCTGATTGATATGGCTACTCGTTATCCTGAAGCCATTCCACTTAGAAATTTCTCAGCAAAGAACGTGGTTAAGGAAATGCTAGGGTTCTTCACCAAGTTTGGTCTGCCCAAGGAGGTACAGTCAGACCGGGGAAGTAATTTCATGTCAAATGTTTTCAAGCAGTCTCTGAAAGAGTTGGGCATCACCCAGATCACGTCTTCAGCTTACCATCCCCAGACCCAAGGAGCGTTGGAGAGATATCATCAAACACTCAAATCGATGCTCAAGAAATACTGTTTGGAACATCAGAAAGACTGGGATAAAGGTCTTCCATTCGTTGTGTTTGCCGCAAGAGAATCTCCAAATGAATCACTGGGCTTCTCACCTTTTGAACTACTGTTTGGCCATGAAGTAAGAGGACCTCTTAGGTTACTCAAGGAATGCTGGCTGTCGGAGGAAGATGACGTCAACCTGCTGGAGTATGTGATGAAGTTCAAAGAACGGCTGTCCACTGCTTTACAGCTGGCGAGAGAGAATTTAGGAGCTGCTCAGGAGAAGATGAAGACTTGGTATGATAAGAAGTCCAGGTTACGCCACTTTCAGCCAGGAGATCAGGTTTTGATTCTGCTACCGGTTTATGGGCAACCTCTTCAAGCCAAGTTTAGTGGTCCTTATTTCGTGAAGAAGAAACTCAGTAATGTCAACTATGTCATCGCCACACCAGATCGTAGAAAGAACAAGCAACTTTGTCACATCAACATGCTAAAGTTATATCACAGGTGGGAAGAAAATAACCCAGTCTGCACTGTAGCTGTTCCACCCGAGTCTGCAAGTGAAGTTCTCCCATGCAGCATGAGCCTGAGTGATAATTTGGGGAAGAATCCTGATATCATGAATCATCTCCAGACTAAGCTTTCTCATCTAGCTCTCGAGGAAAGGCAGGAGTTTTCGGCATTACTGCAGGAGTACCCGCGAGTGTTCCGTGCCACTCCAGGAAGAACCACTGTGTTGATGCATGATGTCGATGTTGGAGACGCAAAGCCAATTAAACTGCCTTCTTACCGTGTGAACCCAGTGAAAGTTCCTCTCATCGAGAAGGAGCTTGGCTACCTGTTGTACCACAAGATGATTGAGCCCTGTCAGAGCGAGTGGAGATCTCCTGTCACTCTAGTCCCTAAGCCAGGTGGGTCACAGCGGCTTTGCATCGACTACAGACGTGTTAATCAGATAACCAAAACAGACACTTACCCTCTCCCTCGCGTGGAAGATTGCATAAACAAGATCGGAAAGGCTAGGTACATAAGTAAGTTTGATTTGTTAAAGGGATACTGGCAAGTACCTATGACTGAACGTGCTAGGGAGATCTCATGTTTTGTAACACTAGGAAAGACTTTTGCATGTTCTGTAATGCCATATGGTATGAAGAATGCACCAGCCACATTTCAGAAGCTCATGAATGTTGTAACAGAGGGTTTGGCAGGGTGTGTTATTTATATTGATGATGTATTAATCTTCAGTGACAACTGGAAAGATCACCTATGCCATGTCAGTAAATTTCTTGAGCGTTTGGTTCATGCTAATCTTGTAGCTAATTTATCAAAGTGTGAGTTTGGTCAAGCTAAAGTTCAGTACCTAGGGTATGTAATTGGTGATGGACATGTTGCACCACCAGCAGCTAAGGTTCAGGTTATAAGTGATCTTCCCAGACCTAAATGTAGGAAAGAGCTACAAAGATTTTTGGGAATGGTAGGTTATTACAGGAGATTTGTTCTTAACTTTTCAATTCTTATATCACCACTTACAAACCTACTGAAAAAGGTAGTTAAATTTGTCTGGACCGATAACTGTGAATCCTCTTTCAGCAAACTTAAAGCTATCCTATTAAGTCAGCCAGTGCTCGCTACTCCAAATTTTGCTAAGCCTTTTAAGATGGTTGTTGATGCAAGTGATACAGGAGCTGGGGCTGTTTTGCTGCAAGAGGATGATCAGGGTATTGAACACCCTGTATCTTATTACAGTAAGAAGTTCACTCCACCTCAAAAGAACTACTCAACTATTGAGAAAGAGCTTTTGGCCTTGATTTTGGGTTTACAGCATTATTCATTTTATTTGTATTCTGGTTTTGACCCCATAGTCATTTATACCGATCATAACCCACTGAAATTCCTTAGTAAGTTTAAAGATAAAAATCAGAGATTGACAAGATGGAGTCTACTTCTTCAGGAGTATTCATTAGACATATAACATGTCAAGGGGAAAGAAAATGTTATTGCAGATTGCTTATCTAGACTTTAGACAGATTGTTTTAGAGTAATAAGAAATTTCCTTTGTAAATTTCTTTTTCTTTGTGGGGAGGTGTTACATAGCCTATGATTTCATCATCCTTTGTGTAATTTTAACGCACAGTATGCTGCATGTTTGATCACGAGCGTGTTCTGCCTCTGTCCCCCCTTCTACCGTTATAGTAGAGTAAGTCGTCCTTTCTATTGTTCAGAGCAGGATTGTCAGCTCTTTGTCCCCTATGGCTTCATTTGCGCGTCCTTCTTACAAGTTGTATCAAGCTCTGCTGGCCCCTATATAATGAGCTCAGTCTGTGCATCATTGCCACTTAGATCTACTCCTCATTTTGCTCACATCTCTGTCCTCCCCTGTACAGTTGTTATTATTGTGAGTGCTCAGGAAGTCTTCAACCATCTAGCAGCTGTGTGTAATTTGAGTATAACTGTTGTTGCATTTTTTCTTGTACTGTGTAGCACAAAGTGTTAATTCTTAGGCCTAGTAAGGATTTTGTGATTAAGGTTTTATGTCAGCCAATTGTTAATAATAGTTGGTAACTGTAATAATTTATCTTGCATTAACTGAGCGTTACCCAGTGTATTTTCATTTTATCAGGGCTGACTTAGATAAATTTACTACTGCTAATTTCGTGTTAATAGAGGCTATTGCAGTTAACAATATATTTAACCTGTTTTTTGCCATTACATTATCCTTATGAGTCCTGAATGTTTTGTTGTTAGTTTGAGCATTAAACTTTAACTTGTAATTTTACCTAACTCTTTTATTTTGAACCTAGACCTTTACGGGACAGTAGTGATTATTAGTATTCTCACTTAAAGTGTACATTATCTTTCTCTGTTCCGTAACAATATATATATATATATATATATATATATATATATATATATATATATATATATATATATATATATATATACTAATCTTCCCTCAGTAATAACAACCAAAAAAGAATAAGTAAACAATTTATAACAAACACTTACCTCTCCTTGCTATTGCTCACAGTCAAGTCATTAGATATATGGGGCGGACGAATTTTTGTCACATATACAATCCTTGGTCTTCATTTTCTTAATATAATAAGCACAGTTTAGACTCCCCACCTTCACCAACGTCCATAGTTTCTGGTTAATAAGTGGTCTGACACTTAACTACTGCAAAAGTTTCAGATGTCACGACATTATAACGTCCTGCTACATCGTCTCATATTACAGACATGTGAACAGACAAGGCAGTTTTCTTTGTTTTCTTGTTATGTCATAATGTTCTTTTGACTATGTGCTATACAACTTCCCAAGGAAAAGGAGTCAGTTGGTGAGAATCAAGGCTTTATTATGATGGACGGGGAGTGTTCGGAGAAGGCAGGAAGAACCTCCCTGTCGCATTTCATCTAGATTTTCCATCTCTATTGTTTGTACAGAAAGCCAAGAGCAGGAAAGGCTGCACAATGACATGACGATCCTCTCCATCACCAGTCCCTGCAGTCCCCACTGACACTGTTCCCAGATACGCGTGAGTCTCCCTGAAGCTTCGAAAAAGCTGCTCGAACATTTACGGGGTTCGAAAAAAGGACACTTTTGTTCGTGACTGTACAAGGTGTACAACTTTTTCACTTAACACTTTTGCCGTTCAAGCAAGGGACGAATTTGTTACTGTATTCCAGCTTACACATTTTTTTTTTTTTTTTTCGATGAAGAGAAGTCCCTGATATGTTCAGATATCTACGTTCTATTATTATTATTATTATTATTATTATCATTATTATTATTACATTTTGCAATTACCAATCTTATTTATCTTTGTAAATAAATGTAGTTTAATAATCACAATGAACCAGTCATTACCATTGTATGAGTAATAGCAAGTTTACATAAATATCCTCCATAAAAGTTTCTATATATTATACATGTTTTATGATACCTATAACACAATAAAAGGTTGCTAGGTTCACATGGCCGGGCGTTTATAAGCTGCAGTGCACGGGGGATGGGGTAAGGGTGGGTGCAGGGTGAGAGACTGATCACCTTTGCCATTTCCCTTTCGTGATGTTTTCACAGTGAAAGATGACACACAGTCTATACTGCTATTACTCTAACCTGGCGTGAAGCTCCCATCTCTCCATCATGACTCATGAGCTGTAACAATAAATTAGCATTATAGTATGATGTCGCTGACAAGTGCTGTGGAAAGGATGCAGAGCTGTAGTTTGCTCTTTTTGTCTGTACTGAGCTATTTGAAAGAGCTGCAAATGGATGAAAATCTAGGCCAAGGTAGAGAAAAACGAATATAACATAATCCTCAAGCGGTGATGCAACATGGAGTGCTGGGGAAGGTGTGGTGCGTGGAACTGATAGGTGCTGGGAAAAGGAACACCGGAAACTCTTAAATGGATTCCTAGCTTACAAGAAACCACTTGGCATATCACTTGTAGAATAACCCGATGGATGCACTACATCTAGTGAGTGGATGATGGGCGTCGTGAACAGACATATTCAAGGTGATGTTACGAATTATGTTTGACAACGATTGCCAGATGAAATTGTCTTTCACTTAAATATACACAGTAAAAGTCCCATGATTCATTAACCAGTTACAGCATATCACTGAGATACCATAGGTCATGTCTCAGACTTGTATGGTTGTTGATTGAGGAAGCTCCCTGACACCTCTTCTTTTGTGATTTATTTTTCGATAGAGCTAATTAATATCGTTTTGTATGTTATTTACTCATACAATGACGACAGTGGAGGGATTTATGGAACACGGAAGAGGTGAGCAAAGTGTAATAAACTCAATAAAATGCCTGGTAAAAGCTCTTTGGGTGTTATTTGGCACAGAATTTAAAAGATGTCCCTAGCACGCGAGAGCTTTTTGTGCCAGAACAATTACCTTGAGGCTCCTATGACTCACTCTCAGCTGAATATAATGATCTGGATGTAGATTAGTAGAGTGCTCCCAATCATGTCAGAGTTAACGACATCAGGGCGCTTTCACACGTGTGCTCAAACAAATGTTGACAACATGTAATCAACACAGTAACGAACACGCTTCATTCATGTTGGGAACAGCAGTGTCTAGATCATGTTGGCAACATCATGGTGAAGTCTTGGCTGCCTGCTATGGACAAACTTATCCCATCACCTCTGCTGCCAGTGTTCGAAGCTGCACTGAAACATGTTGGCATTCACCTGTCCAAATACTGCTGCATACATGTACCCAAACATGTTGCCAACTGTGTTGTCAACATATGTTCGACGGCACGTGTGGACGCGCCCTGGCTACAATGACTCTCTCTCTCTCTCTCTCTCTCTCTCTCTCCTATATTTAATTTCTTGGTTTTAGCAACAATAGAGATGTTTTGATCATGAATTTCTTTTTCCATGACCACGAAAATCAGTGAATGAAAGTGAATCCCTTTACCGGAGAGTACCTTAATGATAATACTCGAATAGACCTTTTCCAGTGACGTCACAGAAATCACGTGGTTTTGTTTACGACTCCATATTGGACGTCAAACTCCTCGCAGTAGTGGCTGTACAGAGAGGGCTGTCAGAGATTGAACTGTCTGATATATGCAGAAATCTGGATCAACGCCACCAAGATCTGTACAGGAACAAGATAGTGTTTGAAGCTGGACGCTTACACCATATCTAGGGAGAAATTCGCTCGTTTCAAGTACGGAGACCGAAACCAGATCTCAGATATGGCGATCTTTTATCACTATTTGGTGAACACCCCGTGAAAGTTCACTGGGTTCAAGGTAAATATGTGTAATATATCCAGCTGGAATTGACTTACAGTACATGTAAATTGTCTTGGTAATCAGTAAATTATTGACGTGGGGCCAGGGGAGGAGGGACTGTAAACACTGACTACGAATCGAGTAGTTGATGAATGAGTGGAGGGTGAGGGCGTGGGAGTGGGGGAAGGGGGTGGAGGGGTGTGGAAGGTTTGAATGGCAGTGAGGGGGTGGGGGTGGAATTAGGGTTGGTCTGGGGTGAGGGGGTGTGGGGGAGGGTTGGGGATTGGTGGTAAGGGGTGGGACGGGTAGGGAATGGAGAGGAAAGGGGTTGGGTGGTGTTAGGGAGTTTTATGGGGGGCTGGGGAGCTTGTGGAGGGGAGTTGGAGGGCGTTGGGTGTAGGTGGGTGGGGGTTCGAAAGTGGGGGGTTTGGGGGTTGTTGGGGGGTGGGAGTTAGGGGTAGTGGAGGATGGTGGTTGGGTGTGGGGGAGTTGGGGTAGCAGTGGGAGGGTGGTGGGGGTGTGTAGGAGGGGTGGGGGGGGTGACGTGGTTGGGTGACGGTGGGGGGATGGGGGTGGGGTTGGAGGGGGTGGGAGGAGGCTCACCTGGTATGAAATGCCTGCTACAGAGTCGGGTGTAGGCCGTCGGCTGCCAATTCTCTGTCTTCACGGCAGCTATCCACTTCTGTTGCCTTACCTCATTGGCTGGAAACCGGCAGAAGTTTACCCCACTTCCACTTTTCTGCCATGTCTTACAGGCAAAGGCACAACAGTGGAATACCATTGTGGAATCTGCAATTCTCTCTCTCTAGATGTCCGACAATTTGCCATCCAGTATGGCGTCGTTAACAAAAGTCACATGACCAGTGACGTCAAGTGGAAAAGATCTATACTTGTGTTTTACCTGGTTTTTGCTCTGGTCTGTATTACCTGGTCTCTGTTTTACCTGGTTTGTGTTTTACTTGCTACTGGATTCTAAAAGACCGATTTATAATAGTGACTGACTAAGACGGTGTACAGTGTGTATGTAAAGTGGAGGGAGGGAGAGGGAGGGGGAGACCGAGGATAAGGTGGTGGGATGGAGTTGAGAGGTATATGAGGGAGGGGGAGTTAGTTAGGGGGGCAATTAAATGGTGGGTGACAGAGCAACTTGGAGGCGTTTTGTCTGCGGCCACCCTTGCCGGCTTTGGGTGACAGAGCATCGGGCTATAGATAGATAGATAGAGACAATTATGTTACTGATAATAATGACACCAGTTAAGATAAAACTGATAATGGATAAAAGTTGCCAACATTTTCAATGGAATACTGGATGGTCTCCACACTGCCACTGAACACTGACATGCTTCTTTGCAAACTGCCATGATGTTTAATGAACGTAAAAGAACACAGGATCCCAAAGTTTGTATGATTTGACCTATGAAACGCCTGTGAAAAAAATAATAAGATAAAGCGAGGGTGGTTGTGGTAGTGGTGGAAGTGGTTGTGGTAGTGGTGGTAATGGTGGTGGAAAAGAAGGAGGAAAAGGTATAGGAACAGCAAGAGAAAGAGAAGAAGAACAGGAGAAACAGGAGGAGGAGGAGGACTAGCAAATACAGAACAGTGTCCACCATAATGTGGAGATCATATATATATACAAAGATAGATAGATATAAATAGATATAGATAGATATAGATATAGATAGATAGATAGATAGATATAGATAGATAGATAGACAGACAGATAGATATAGATACAGATACAGACATATATATATATATATATATATATATATATATATATATATATATATATATATATATATATATATATATTATATATATATATATGTGTGTGTGTGTGTGTGTTCTGTATTTGCTAGTCCTCCTCCTCCTCCTCTTTCTCCTGTTCTTCTTTCTCCTCTTTCTCTTGCTCATCCTATACCTTTTCCTCCTCCTCTTCCACCACCACTACTAGAGAGAGAGAGAGAGAGAGAGAGAGAGAGAGAGACAGACAGACAGACAGACAGATATATGTCTATTATATGATGTTTTTTTTCTTTTTTTTCTGTTACGCAAAGATATTCATTATATAAGACCTTCCTACTTTTTTTTTTTTTTAAAGGAACACTGCGATGTCAGGTATAAATAATAACCTATTTGTTTATCAGTCTCTCAGATAGAAATTGTAATTCCAGGTGGTAAGAAAAGCTAACACAATTAATCCAGAGTCAACACAGCGTCATCATCACAGGGAACGAGAAGCAGACTGCTGATGGACAAACCACGAGATTGATACCCATAGAAGAGAGAGAGAGAGAGAGAGAGAGAGAGAGAGAGACCAGCTTGAGAATCTAGTATCGGTGAAGGCATTTTTTTTTTTCTTTTTAGCTTCAGTGAAACCCACGAATATCTCATCAAATCGCCCCCATTAATATCATCACATTAATCGTGAACGAAACAGCCCCAGCATGTCTCATCATAGTCGGTACCGTATATTTCCCAAACACTGGTAGGTGCAGTAAAGGAGTGTAATGCCAACTGTTGCATGTGGGAGGAAGACTGATGGACCTCAGGGAATGAATTGACCAGTGTATTGTATGCCCAAGTCTTACACCTAAAAAGAATAAATAAATAAAATAGAATAAAATACTGTCTTATAACTACTGTCTAATAACCTCTATTTGTCCGATTCATCTTTACAGCATTTTTCCTTGCCTGTGTGTTCCAATATTTCTTCTGTTATTAATCTGCTATTTCTCTCCCTCTCTGTTCTTTTTATTTTCTTGTTTACAGCAGTATAAAATTTCTGTCTATGGCATCGATGGCTTGTGAGCTATAATGCTAGCTTATCTTAATTCTTTATTTACTTTCTTCTTTTCTTGCAACTGATGAAAAGGGTGTCTTTCAGTAATTTCATTAAGACAACGCCTTTTTTTCTTCTTTTATTTGCTTACTGAGCAGATATTGATATTCAGATCATTGAAGAAGTTTGCTAAGACAGTCAAGTTGTATCTTCCCTCAACAAAACTCGTCCAAATAATTACTGGACAAGGAATGTACAGGAAATCCCACATTTTGTGATGAGAATGATGAGTATATAGCAATAAGTGCCATGAGTGCAACAGTACACTCAATGGTGAGATTATTCTGTGAGTATGATGGAGTGATAGTCAAGAGAATAATATTACAAGAAGTGACGAGATTATGCAACTGAGTTTGCCAGTCGATCAGCCAGACGCCACTCGCCCACTCACTCCACCTCTGCTCCCCAGCTCGGCCGCTCTCACCTACTGCCTTGCTCCGGTGCCCTGTCCTTCTGAGCCTCGAGTACGGTATGCCAATAGACCCCATCGTAGGCAGACAACGAAAAATATACTGGTTCAGTTACGAAATCCTTATGATATCTGTTTCTGATGCCAGTCTGATGAAATAAACCTGTATTAATAATGGAAAATTCGACTAACATATTATCAATTCTGTGCAGGGAATCCAATTCATTTCTCGCAGGTGAGACCCAGGTAGGTTTTCATTGTACCACGACCAGGTAAAAGTTGTCTCTCCTTGTCACAGACTTGTAACCAAGGTGCCTTCGCCGCTACTTGTGTCCCTGAAAGAGACAAGACAGCACCCTGGAATTCGGGCAAGTAGAGGCTTTTAATCATACCCAAAGTACATCAGTATAATTTTTTTCTGTAAGATTTTTCCTGTGTCAGTACAGGTTTATTTTATCATACTGACTTGCCGGACGTGCTGTGGGTGTGATTAAAAGCTTCTGCCAGGGGGTTGTCTCTTTCCTTTCAGGCCCTTAGTGAGGGAGTTGGTACCTTGATTATAAGTATGTGACGAGGTGAGACAACTTTCACCTGGTCGTGGTACAGTGAAAAACTGCCTGGCTTTAATCTGTGAGTCCCGAGATCAATTTCCGCAACAGTATTGGTAATATAACATGTAATAGGCGTCCACACTGAAAGTGTGGAACCTGTTCGAGCGAGCGAGCGAGCAAGTCAGGCAGTGCTGAACATTGTCTCATGTGGCTCATGATCTTCCTCTGATTTCCTAACCTGAAAATACTAAAAAGAACTTAGTAGATTACACCAAAAATATTCCCTCACACTTCCTAAAACCAATACTCCTCTTGTATTAATTTTTGTTCTAGGGTTTGGGACCTAGCAGGTTAATAATGACTTTGCTTTTTGGTCACTCACAAAAATTACTTTCACCAAATCTCTCGGTGCGCTCCGATTCGAATCAGAGATTAGAAATTCAGAGTTTCTTTCGTCGATTAGAGTACTGACTCGGTTTTAGTTAAAATTTTCAAAGAAAAAAAAACAACAACAACCAGAAGGTATTATTTGTTTTGAAGAGGCAAAACCTGGTTGCTCTCAGCAATCATCGGAAAATACTGCTGCGCTACTCACACAACCTTAGACCATTACTTCTTGCGCATCCGGCTGTTACGCTAATCTGCCTTATAAAAAATCGCTTGGTAAATTTTTAAAAGTAACCAACGTTTTCTTTTATTATCATTTTTATGGTTTCCAATGCAAAATACTGTGCTTTAATTAGTTTTGACCCTCATTTTGGGGGGAAAATCCCCCTTTTGGAATTTTGAGTAAGATTTCCAAAAGTGGGTTTATCCCCCAACATCAGGATGAAGATTAATTAAAAACACACTATTTTGCATTAAAGTAACCCAAACTAACCTAACCTAACCTAACCTAGGCTTAATCTAGGGCCTGACATAGACCCAATGCACACACCCGCACCAGCCAGTATGGCTTAACATTCATCCGTTACTGAGCGACAGCCTAACCTAAGCCACTATATGACTACCCCCTACAAAATTTGCTTCCCCAACTCAAACTAGGCTTAAAAGGTAAGTCTTAGAATAGTTCTGAGACGTAATATAATGAAAATTGGTAACGTTGGTTACTTCTAAAGTTATACCAATCGCTTCCTTGATTTACGAAAAAAAAAAAAAAAAAAAACATTGGGAATTGCGGTTGTCTATGAAATTAAAATAATTGAGGATTTTTATGCGATTTTCTGTACTGGTGTCTATCTTTCTTGTAACTTCTTGGCTGAGATATCCAAAAAAGTTCGCTACTGTACCCCTGCTCCCATTTCTTGCTGATGCGATAAATCTTTCGCTCGGTTATATATGTCGGGGGTCCAAACTGTGACTAAATTTGGTGTTTGAGAGAGCAAAACGAGCGAGAACAATACATTGATATAAACTGATATCAGTGTGACTGAAGAGCTGCTGCAACAAAATATTTCTCTAAGAAAATACACAATGCATTATCGACACCAAACAGAGGATTTCTTAGAATAGCACGGGAGCTCAAGCTGTTCACAAAAAAACTTATCTTTATTCATCAATAAAGTGATCAAGTCCCAAAGTCCACCTTCTCAGCGAACTCAGGGTCAAACGATAATCATTTTGCCAAGCCAGTTGACTGGCTTTTCACGTTGACACTTCAGTCAGGCGCTGACAAGGAGCCAGCAAGTGGTGACGCTGTATAGCCTGGAGGGAGCAAAACAACTGTGGCGTCCACCCGGGAGTCAGACATCCTCATGTTTCCCTGCACCTCGACGTGGGGAAGGACCCTGCACTGACCCTGGCGAGGTGCTGCTTATCATAAAGGGGTGCCGGTTTCCTGCATGGTGCATATACTGTACAGTATATGTAAGACGGCCCCACAGAGGAAGATGTTTCCCTGTGGTCGACAGGTCTGCTCGGGCATACAGACCGGGGATAAGCAAAAACAGTAACACCTCACTGAGGTTTTAAAATTTGCCTGCTCTGTAATAAACCATTGGAGGTTTATAAGACTGCTGTGTCCACCTAGGGTGTTCGTGCAATGGCGTCACCGAGTGGTCTAAACACCCCCTCAGAGGACACCGATCTGGACCAAACTCGAAAACCAATGAACCCCAATTATTGCATGTGGAAAGTTTGGTAATACGCGTTTCTGAGGGTTTGAACTTTTGCTACATACATACATACATACATACATCATACATTCATACCTACATATATCATACATAAAAACATACATACATATATACAAATTCAACGTCAATATTATCATTGATATTTTGTTTTTATACATGCCCTCTGTCCATGCAAAAACTGTCTCCAAAAGTAATGGCCTCTTACATGGGCAAGATGACCTAACCTGATCTTATGGTAAAACGCAGACCTGTAGGTTTGGTGCTCTTACTATGTATCTCTGAGTGTAAGCTTTTTCTGACCAAACGCACTTACGAGTATACTCCTGACTGTGTAGCAGATTCATCAGCCAAATTAAGCCGAGTAATTTCAACACTTCAGTAGTATATCCCCCTCCCTCTCCTCCTAGACATTTCAGAACACAAATGACAGAGGCTAAGAGAGGAATGCACGTGAAGAAGATGGAGGATGGACGAGGTTTGATTGTAGACGAAGTGGAGACTAGAACTGAAGTGGGTGGACGTGTGCTGCGGGTGATGATGTGTGTGGTGGAGTGGGTGGCGGTGGTGTTGGGTCTGCTGCCTGATGGTGGCCGTGGGCGTCGCTGGCCACTGGGAAAAACCATGATCGCCCTCGCCGCCTCCATTATCACACCGACCTTCACTGGCATCTACGTCGTCAGATACGTGTGTAAGTATAGCAGGAAATCGGCATCTCCGGTAACCAGAGTTTGTAAACAATGACTGCCTAAGCTGAACTAGAAATATGTACAGAAAATTTCAGTGGTTTATCATTTGCAGAAACATAATATATTAAAAGAAGATTATAAAATAAAGAATTGAAATAACATACAAAAGAATTATTGATCTTTTTCAGTTGGTGAGATGGTACCATGGATGATCATCCTGTTCCCAGATCTTTTCTGGGTCACTGATACAGTGTTCGTCATCATCAATGCCATAGTTCCCCTGACAGTACTGGTGTTCTTCTGGGTGAAAAGACTCAGCTTCAGCACTCTACTTGCTGACCTTCAAACCCCGCTGGTGCTGGAGGGCAGCAAGACCAGCCTCTTACAGTGTATCATATGGATAGTCTTCGTTCTTCTTGACACTGCTTTCACACTGTCGATTCATGTCGACTGGAACATAGACTTTTTCACAAGAAATAATCCGTTCAGTCTAGAGACAGTAATTATAATATATTCAGTGGCACCATTGCGAATGATTATGAGTTTTGTAATGTTACTGAACGTGAGCGCTGGTCTTGTGCTCCTGGCCAGCCTAAGGGGCACAAACGTAGCTCTGAAGGATCTCTTGTCATCCAGAGACACAAAGAACAGCCAACCCCAAGTGTCTGTAGACAAAGCCTTGTGCAGCCTCTGCCATCGCTACCTAACCCTCCACCGCCTACACAACCACCTGCAATCCATCATCTCCTTCCCCATCTTCACTGCCACGGTGGAGAAGATGGTCATGTTTGTGACGCTATCACTTTTCTTGCTGGTGTCCGGCTTACCTTTGAAATATTTTTGGCATTTTTTGTTTCTTGTTTTCTCCAGCATTGCGATCATGTATGTGCTGGGGAGTGTAGCTGACCATCTACAGCAGGAGGTAAGGAAATGTGAACAGAGTAGCTGTTTCTGGTGTGTGTGTGTGTGTGTGTGTGTGTGTGTGTGTGTGTGTGTGTGTGTGTGTGTGTGTGTGTTCCAAAACCCTTGTTTATATTACTGAACAGGAATCTATAACTTATGATTAGCCTTGGTAAAGAAATTTGCTTATTTTTGTCACATTTTGTTTAGAATTCCTCTTCAAAAAAACATAATTTTGAGTCAGCACAGGTTTTCCTACAAGATTGAAAAGGTTGGTGGATTCACTTTGACTTTCAGCAATTTTGTCATAATATTACTGTATCAAGCTTGTAATGTCTGTATACTCATACTTTCACATCCCCTGAACACAATTAGGTACTTAAATTAAGAAAATGTAGATGTTTGTATAATCTGCAATTCTTCGCACATATCAAAGAGCAATAGTCCCTTTACGCTGGCAATGTGCTACTTCGTTTGTTATTGCCCGTCTTCAGCAAAGCGAAGCAATATAATTTTTGCCAATGTGTGTCTGTATGTGTGTGTGTCTGAGTAAATGTGTGAGGGGGGTGTGGGTGTGGGTATGTATGTGTGTGTATGCATCTGTTCCCAACATATCTCAAAACGTTGTTGACGAATTTTCACCAAATCTTCAGGAAATAGCAACTATGTAGATGTGCAGAAACCTATTACTTTTGGTGGGGATTTGATCAAAGACGACCGAATGCCAACCGCCATATATCTTTTTTTATATGAAATGGCTTTTGGGGAAACACGGTGACTGAATTCAGTAAAGTTTTGTTATTTTTCTTCAGATCTGGCTTGTAGGTAACTTGAACCTGATCCACCAACATATTTGTGCGGGCGATTAGGATTCGACCCCCGAATACTTATTTATTACATCCGCCAACGAAGTTGTAGGAGGTTTTGTATTCACCTATTTTTGTGTTTGTTTGTTCGTTTGTCCACACGATATCTTCAAAAGTTCTGAACGAATTTGAATGAAATTTTGTGTGAAGGGTTGGCCATGGTCCAAGAAAAATTTGCTAAATTTGGGGGCAGATCCTGCAATGGCACTGGTGGAAGTATGCGCTCTCTGAGTGCTTTTAGTTCTTGCTGTAACCAGACGATTTCATTCAAGCCCAGTAAAGGCCTCTCGCAATGTATGGATTTCTTAAACGTACGGTCCCGGTTCTCGTAGGATGAGTAGGCTCGGTAGCACTTCTTTTTAAATGATTTATTTTCCAAACTACCTAATAACATCATTTTTTTTCCTTCTTACATCATATTAATATTGACAAAGACTGTACGAATAACAAAAAAATACAGTAATGGAGCAGAATCAGAAATAACCAGTTAGGAAGAGATGTTAGTGAGCTTCCTAAACGCACGAGAATACCGCTTTGTATCTAACCCCTCCCGTTTAAAGTGCCTCCCAAGCTTAATCAAATCGTCTGATGCAAAAATTTAAATGGAAAAGCATCCCGGGGTCTGTAAGTTAATCTTCCAAAATCCTCAACTAAATTAACAATTTATCCCCTTCAGGCTGCGACGCCCTTGAGGATCCTGAGTGAAGCGGCCTCGCCTCATGAAGTTGGCCTGTTCGATGGCCAGGTGGAGGCTGAGGTGAGGTGCATGTGACTTTATGGAAAATTTTACCCAATTTTTGCACCCCTACCCCACCATAACCTCTCCCTTTTTTTTTTTTTTTTTTTTTTTTTACCCTCTCCCATCAAAAATTCACCCTGTTTGTATCCCCCCAGTCCGCTCCCGCCTCTGTCTAGCACAATGTCAAACACACCTTTCAATACCATTTATAATTTAAGGGAAATGTGACAGTAAAAAAGTTAATGAACAACACAACCTCTACCTGCACAGATGACTATGAGTTATGTTGTACTCAGCATTCGCTGTAGTATTGTGATACACACTCTAACGTATGGAAGCGAAGCTTGGACTTATCGGAAGGGCTCAAGTCAAATGGGGGGAATGTGGCAATGAGTCAGTTGAGAGGGACATGTGGAGTTAAGTGGAGAAATAGACTGACAAATAAGAAAATGAAGGAGGGTTGTGATGTGCATGTAGTTGTGATAGAGTGTGTTAGGAGAAATACACTTAGATGGTTTGGCCATGCTGAGACGATGGAGAGTGAGAGATTAGCTAGGAGGGTATCTGAGTGAGGTGGAGGGGAGTAGTGGGAGGAGGAGACCGAATATAAAGTGGAGGGATGTAGTACAGAGGTATGTGAAAGGGGGGGGGGGATTGTAGGTTGGGGCAGAGCAGAGAAATAGCAGGGGACGGAGCGACATGGAGACGATTTCTTTATGGTCACCCATTACGGGATTAAGGCGTCTGGCTATTGATAGTTTGATTTTACTTCTTTTAGGGTTTCGTTTTAAGATATGCATTTTGATTTGAAAGGATCCTTTGTTTCTAATACTTCATCAGCTGGTCTTAATAATGTAAATGTAAAATGTTACCGGCTGTCATGGAAAATAAAGAACTGTGTGTGTGTGTGTGTGTGTGTGTGTGTGTGTGTGTGTGTGTGTGTGTGTGTGTGTGTTAAACTAGGAGAGTGACTATTGAGGGAATATTTTTCTTACAGTATACCTGTGCTTAATCTCATATTTGCAGAGTGTACATTGTCTGGGATATACCTGGCTGTGATACGGATATGAAGTGTCCTGCAGGGCAATTATTAACAAAAATCTTGGTCATTTTTAACGATAAATAAGTATTCAAGAAAGCTAATATTTTCTCAAGTCAAAGAATCAGATAATATTGCTTCACTCAAATATTCACATGCTTATAAAGTGTTTAGTAGGTGTATCAGTGAATATACAAGTACGAATATAAACAGCCTCATGCTCAGGTGTGAGTCAGGAAGCTGGTGGTTGTGTTTACAGGTGGTGAGACTGATAAGACTGAGCGAGCAGCCACTGACCATCAGGCCTTGTGGACTCTACACCCTGACCCGCTCCAACCTCCTTGCGGTAACTTATCTACTTATTTATTACACTGACCAAGGGAGAATGAAATATATAAAAAAATGTTAATGAGAAATACTCTACTCTCTTAATCTTATACCTTATAATTAGGCTATACATTAACTGCCTCAATATATGTTGTATTCAGAATATTAATAAGTAAATCACCCAGAATGGTCTACTGCCGATTGAGTAAATCACATTCCAATGGCTATGACCTTTGACCCATGATCTTCATATATCACATCTGTCCTAGATATGGTTAATAGTTGAAAGTAGAGGGGGGGAAATGAGGTTTGTAGTCAAAACATTTATATTTACAGCCCGAAGATTGGACAGACAGATACACAGACACTGACAGACACCGCCGGAAACATGACCAACCCAGTACACACGAGATAAAATCTGTTATACTAGGCGTTTTTGGGTCGGCTTCCCGTACTAAGAACGCCTAGGGTGCAGCTGGGTTCCCTTTCTAGACTGGAGCTTAGACACAGTATGAGATGAACAGGGCATAAAAACACAGGGCAATAACCTTACACGGATATTGACAAATTCTTTGCTATGGAACAGGAAGACAGTTTACACAATATACTAAACAAAATTAATGCATAGGCTGGCAGGTATGTTTCGAGTATCACACAGGATACTAGATAGACAGGAGTCTTAGTCTGGGTAATGAGGCAATACACAACTTTCACAGTCCTTGCACAGGAGGCTCGTTTTCAGTGAGAAGGCAAAATATTGGTTATACTAGTTCAGGAGTATTTACTCTATCACTGATTCTGGTTCCTATTTAACGATGGTTATATGTATATTGTCACTTATTTCTGTTTCTTGATTTACAGAGGGCTGTATGTGCACTGTCACAGAGTTACAACAATGACACTGAGTTTTGCTTCTCGTCTTGCGCAGAATGGATATGCACCATCTCGAGTGTCTTTCCTGACCATACTGGATCTCACTATTCACTTACATTGCACTGTTTTTGCCTCTTACTCACAGTCTGTGGGAGCCATGTATCACAGTCACTGATATTTAATGTCACTGATCGGGCAAAGGGGAAGGGGGGGGAGAGGCCTGGGGACTCACAGTCGTTGGCCTGGGGTAGGCAGAGTCCCTTCAGGAGTCCCTTCGTCCCGCGGCCACGAGACCACTCGCAGGGGCGTCGTCTCTCTTCGAGGGTTTCAGCTGGGCGTGGTGAAGGGCCCTTCACTGTCGGGGCTGGGAACTGGGGTCTGGCCCTTAGGACTCGGGCCAAACAGATCCTGGAAGCGCTCCCTCAGGTGCCTGGTGGAGGAAGGGCGGGAGGGGTGAGGTCTCACCCCGGGGTCCTGGGGGCACTCTCAGAGGTCCGTCGGCTGTGGTCTCCTTTCCATGGTGTCGCCGTCAGGTTGGGGCTGCGGCGTCGCTCCCGGCCACAGTCCGTCAGGTGGAGGTCCTCCTCGGGACTGACTGGATGGATAAGAGCCCAGGAGGATAACACCAGGCCTCTCCATCAGTACTCGGGGCAGAAGTCCTCCTCTTGGAGGTTGCCTCAGTCTGGGTTGACAGAGGAGTGGCCTGTGCCCCAGCCGGTAGGCAGGGCTGATCGCAAGTTGCCCTCACGCTGCAGAGTCACAAGGAGCGAGGGACTTTGGTGTCCCTCCCTGGCGTGGCTTCTGGCCATCGCTGGGTTCCCTTGGGCAACAGACAGAGGGCAGCTGTGGGCCGTCGCTTCACTGTCAGTGCAGCTTCCAGCCATCACCGGGGCCTGACTCCCTGATGGGAACACAGTCGAAGAATGGTTACAGGCCGTCACTTGCCTGTCAGCGCGGCAGCAGGCCGTTGCCAAAGTCCCGTGTGGAGGGTGATGTGTAGCCAAGGAGTGGCTATAGGCCATCTCCTGCCTAGTGGCGTGGCTACAGGCCGTCGCCAGTGTCATGCCCTCTTAGACAGCTGAAGACGGAGAGGGGGTGTACGTGTCTCTCCCCTTGTGGGGCTTTAGGCTGTCGCAGGTTGTGCAGGGGTTGTAAGCAGAACCTGACGGAGCGACTACAGGCTGTCTCCTCTTTGGCGGCCCAGCTATAGGCTGTGGTCTTTTTTGTATGCGGCTTTTGGCCGTCACTGGGGCCCAGCTATAGGCCGTGGTCAGAGTGGCCACAGGCCGTCTCCTTGCTGGTAGAGCGGCTACAGGCCATCTCTTGCTTATGAAGCTTCTGGCCTTCGCTGGGGTGCTACTTGAAGCTGAAGGATCAGCTCCACCCTGATTCTGGTGAGGGCTAGCTCGCCCAAAAGGTGATGCACTCAGACTGGGGTGGTCTCGTTGGGTACACTCCGGGGAATAGGGGCGTGTGGCCCAAGTGAACTTATGTCCGTATTGCCCAGACATGTTGCGCGCACCATCTACCTCTCCATAGTCTCCTCCTGGGGGTGTGGTGGCGACTGGGTTGCCACGGCCAGTATTTCAGAATCCAATTTCAGTCTCTTGTAATCTTTCACACTCTAATAGGCCCATTGAAATGTCATTATTATAATCCTGGAGTTACATATTTTTGGTTGTATGAACTCTCGCTTGACAGTACTGAAATATTGTCGTCTCGGGTAACTCATACACAGTCATACACGTTATTTTTGTCTTTACAGATGACCATTGCCGTCACGACCCATTTGGTGGTGCTGCTCCAGTTTTACTTCCAAGGCGGGTACCAAATGATCCCTCCACCTGCAAATTCCACCGAACACATGTAATATTTTCTGATGTACACCAAAGATCACAAATCCTGATGTGTCCTGTGTGCAAAGGTCAAGACTCATGTTGGGTGCCTCTCAAGACTTAAAATTATCAAAAGACACGTAACATGACTAAAGGAGGACACGTTAACCCTTCGATTCTGAGACGTCTGCCGAAGGTAATTATCGTCCAGCTTCAGCCAGGAACGAAATAAGGAAACCACTTTTAGTCCCGTATTCCTGTTGGTTAAGGAAGCCCCCTAGCACCTCTTCATTATCGGTATATTTTCCTGACTACTCATCATTATTTTTATTTGTTATTCCTTATATCCCCTTAACATCGTCACAGATCACATAAATAGTACGCAAGGATACCATCACGGAACAAAATCAGAAATAAGGAGGTAGCTATGCGAGGTGTTAGTAAGCTTCCTACCCGCGCGAGAATACTGCCCTAGTCTGAATAAAAGATTGACTCAAAGTTCTTTATAAAATTAACTTTATGATAAAAACTTTTCGTTATGGGAATCAAGAGTGTAATATTTAAAATGATGTCCCTCGGCTAAAGGTGTTGAGTGAAATAAGTTTTAAGACTAAATTTTGACAAACTTTCATTGAGTAACCTTCTTGATTGTCTGCTTATTAGGAAAGACTAAAGACTTTGATGAGATGACCCTCTACTTATTTCCAAGCACTGAACATACACAGATATTATCTTCTGGTAACTTACAAGCAGTTTTATTCAGAAAAGGGAAATCCATTACATGTACACGGAGTAAACCTTTTTCACCTGACACTTGCAGTTCAAACAAGGGACACAGTTTGGTATTCAAGAAAGGGAAATCCCAGACATGTTTATATACCTTCATTTTAACTGAACTTTTCGACATATGTAGGAGAATTTCTACTTATGTTTATAAGTAATTGTAGTTTAATTATCATAGGGAAACAAACTTTACCTGTGCACCAGTAAGAGTAGTAAAAATAAATATACTCCGTATCTATTGTACCTGTTTAACGATACCTATAGCACATACAAAGGTGGCAAGGTTCCAAGACGGGCGTTCACAAGTTGTAATGCACGGGGAATGAGGGAAGAGAGGGTGCAGGGTGAGGGGCAGAGTTAAGTTTTAAAAAAGAAATCGACTTGACTCTTACCATTTTCCTCTTGCGAGGATATTTATCACTGTCAAAGGTGGCACAGTGACTATACTCCATTAACTCTAACCTGACCTGAAACTGCCATCTTTCCATCCTAATTCATGAGCTGGAACAATACATTAACAGTATATTATGGTGCTAGTCACGAGCAAGTGCAATGGAGAGGATGTAGAGCCTTAGTACTGTCTTTTTCCTCCACTGACCTACCTGACATGAGCTGCAAAAGAAAAACTGGGCCAAGTTAGTGTCAAACGAGTACAACATATGGTATCCTCAAACTGTGATGCAAAACGAGATGCTAAGAAAGGTCTGGTGTGTGGAACTGATGGGTACTGGCTAGGGGAACACAGGGATCTCTTAACTGAAGATCTAAGTTTCAGCTATTCTACTCTGACTTACTGACGTTATTTACTTATTTATCTATCGATGTATTTATTATTTATTTATATATGCACACGTTTTGAAATATATCTATTCCTCTGAGAGACGGGGGACTATATATATAAGAGGATGTGATGGCTTCAGGTCCAAAGATGGCTGGAGGTCCATAAGCCGTGACGTAAACTGCATAAAAAATAATCTGCCAGGATGGGTACGACAGTTTTGGTAATGAACGAAACACCGCCCATTATCTCGGGAGGATCGGTATGCATTCCTCAGTACGCTTCGTTCACTGTACCTTAGTGTTTCATACATATTGTGGATAGATGCTTTTTTTTTTTTTTTTTTTTCTTTTTAAGGCAGTGTGCAGAAGGTTAATGAGGAGAGTGGGGGAAGGAGAAACTAGCCTTGGAAATCAATGGGTTGGCTTTTTACCGTGTACTCATCGAGCGTGTAAATTTGCATAACTAAAAGTGACCTGACTATCTATCTATCGGTTTATCTATCGAACTGACTATCTGTATCTATCTGTGTCTGTCTCTCTGTATCTATCTGTGTGTCTGTCTATCTGTCTATCTGTATCTACATATTCATCTATCCATATACCCATCTTTCTATCTACGTACAGCCCTAACCTCTCCTTGCTCACCGTTGCTCATGTCCTGGCCGACTTACTGTCCAAACAAGATCTAATACTCCATGATCAATATAACAAGCAGCCGCCTACAGGTTCTCAGCAATCATGATAAGAACAAGTACGTTGGGAGTCCAGCCAGCCAGACAACAGTGCCTGGCTCTCTCCACCTCTGCTCCCCGGGTCAGTCTTACCTTTTGCCTTGCTTCAGGTGCTATGTTGTTAGGGTCAAGAATGTTACTTAAATGAAAATACCCTAGGAATGTGCATCACTTCGACTACTTGTGAATTAAATTAATAGAAAACCAAGTATGCACTCGAATGTAGTTATACTCTTCTTTTTTAGCTCATCAGGTAGCGGGTCATTTATGAAGAACAAGATGCAATAGGAACAGCATTAACTACAGTCTTTTAAAAATCACCCCAAAGTAAACATGATGATACCCACGTGTGGCGAGGGTGTGGACATGGAAGGCGAGGGTTGTGTTCATGTGAGTGAGGTAAAGGGGAGACGTGATGTGGGTGGAGGCGTGCTGCGGGTGGTGGTGTGGGCGGTGGAGTGGGTGGCATTGGTGTTGGGTCTACTGCCTGATGGTGGTCGAGGGGACCATGATCGCCCTCGCCAGCACCATCATCACACCGACCTTCATTAGCATCTATTTAATCAATTACACATGTAAGTTTATCATGATTTTGGGATCATTTCCAGTGACCAAAGTTTGCAGACACTGAATATTTAACCTGAATATGATTTATCAATAAAGAATTTCAGTACCATTGAACGTTAAGGAACAGCCATTAACTGAGAAAAACAACAATAAAAACTCAATGAGTTGCTTATCTTTTTCAGTCGGTTCCGTGTTACCATGGTTGATCTCGCAGTTCCCAACCCTATACTGGATCAGTGACACTATTTTCACCATCACCAGTGCCACCATTCCCCTGACGGCACTGATATTCTTCTGGGTAAAAAGCCGCACCTTCAGCACTCTTTTTGCTGATCTTCAAACCCCGCTGGTGTTGAAGGGCAGCAAGACCAGTCTCCTGCAGTGTATCATATGGATCGTCTTAGTTCTTTTTGACTCTACTTTCACCACGTGGCTTCAACTCGCCTGGAGCATTGACTCTTTCTGTAGGAATAATTCATCCAGTAACGGGGCATTAATATTAGTATATTCAGTGGGATCATTGTGAATGATTACGAATTTTGGAATGTTACTGAGCGTGAGCGCTGGCCTTATGCTCCTGGCCAGCCTATGGGGCACAAACGTAGCCCTGAAGGATCTCTTGTCATCCAGGGACCCAAAGAACAGCCAACCCAAAGTGTCTGTAGCCAAAGCCTTGTGCAGCCTCCGCCATCGCTACCTAACCCTCCACCGCCTACACAGCCACTTGCAGTCCGTCATCTCCTTCCCCATCTTCACTGCCACGATCGAGAAGATAGTTTGGGTTTTGGCCACATTATTTTTACTAACAGTCATCGATGGTCCTTTGAGGAATTACTGGATATATTTGGCTGCTCTTTTCGGCTGTGTTGGAGTCATGTACGTCCAGGGAAGCGTGGCTGATCATCTACAGGAGTAGGTATGGAAACGGAACATAATCAAATACATACAGTTTACACATGAATGATATCTAGTAATATCCTTGTTGAGGATGTTTGTTTTTCGTTGCAGCAAACTATTACAAGTTGTGTAAAAAACACGGATTATATTATTATTTATCTGAAATAAGTGAGTAACCAAAAGTTTTGGTAAAGAAATTTCAGACCACATTCCGTTCTGAATTATTCTTCAAAAAGGAATCATCGTGTTAAGTGCAGTTTCCTCTGCAAGACTGATAAGGTTAGCGGGTCCAATGTGCTTTCCATTACCTTAGTTTATCGTGTAATTGCCCTTCGGAGCGCCTTTTTCTCATCCTCAATAATGTGATTCAAATACTTAAAGGAAGAAACTTATACTGATATAAATTACAACCCTACCCACAGACATCAAAGAGAAATATGTTTTCAAAGCTTTACTAATTAGCGAATAATTTGTTCCCTTCAGGCTGTGGCGCCCTTGAGGATCTTGGGTGAAGCCGCCTCCCCTCATGAAGCTGGCTTGTTTGACACCTATGAGGAAGCGGAGGTGAGAAACTGCCAACACTTTAAATCATACCTGTACACTGCCCTTCCCTTTTAATTTCAAACACCCTTTGTACATTGTGCAATGATAATTAGCGCCTTAGTTTCAAACAAGTGTATCTGTAAACAATATATTAGGCAACAATGAATTATACTTGATGGCGACTAATGTCTTTGTCAGAACATGATTGAAGGTTGCGTTCTAAGATTTGCCTCTTAAAAGAATGGACATTATGCTACTGATGTTTCCCAAATCACTTTGTATTGTGCATAGGTGAATGTTGTATATTTACGAATGAATATGAAAAGTAAGACGTATGTGTGTGTGTGTGTGTGTGTGTGTGTGTGTGTGTGTGTGTGTGTGTGTGTGTGTGTAATTTATTTTTATCCTATTACCACATGAATGATGACCAAACACGAAAATTTACCTACGGTAAATATGAGTACCATGAGCTCATTCTCCATTGTTCAACTTTCATTTTGCCTATTTCAGCCTTCGGTGCCTTCTTTTAAGAAATCTAAAGCTAAAGGTGCTATTTTTAAGAAACTAAGCATAGGTGAACTGCTGACCAACATTTTTTGTTTTAATGACACATGCATTTCCGTTTTGAGGGTTTCACTTTTAAGTCCAGTTTGTGCTGAAAAAGAAATACCTGTACTGAAAACTCACAAAAATAAGGGAACAGCTCAAAGAGTGGTATATTGAAAGGAGGGCACGGTAAAACCTTGTTTTAACTTACCTCAACGCACCAGGTATCTGATTAATAGACACTAGAATGCCACTGGATTTTCATCTGCTATAACTAACAATGTTCGTTAAATGGGGTGCAATGGGGCGGAATAGGCAGCATGTGTTTCATGAAGAAGTGCAATGAAAAGGATATGAAATAAACTGCAAAAGAACGAAATTATTGTCTAAGATTTTTAAAACTGGCATAGTTTTAACTTTTAGTACTAAAATAAGCTACTGTACTCATTAATTTCAAACATGTGCTTGAAATTCCACCTCAGGTGGGACCATTGGATATAAAGGATTTTTGGCTTCATCAGATCAGGCTTCTTCCCAATTACTCCATTATAGGGAGGTTTTACTGTATTTTCCACAAAGTATAACAACTTTCTTTCTCAAAGAACTGCATTGTACACATTGCTGAAAATATATCTGAATGTCGTATATTGTGCACTGTGCAGGTGCAGGTATCATGTTCAGATTTTTTTTTTAAGTGAGGAAGAAGGAACCAAAGGCCAAAAGCCTGCAAGATTGTTGCTTCCAAGAAAAAACAACCACAAAATAACAGAGGACCAATTTAAGACCTGGTTTGCAAGGAAATTGTTGATAATACTCTACGTCAGTTTTTATGATGTGTCCATAGTTTATTTTATTTTTTATTTTTTCAAAGATCACTAAGTCTGATGATGTTATTTCATTTCAATATTCACTATGCTTATAAAGTGTTAAGTACCTGTATGAGTGAATCTACATGAAAAAATTATAAACAGCCTCATGCTCAGGTGTGAGTCAGGAAGCTGGTGGTTGTGTTTACAGGTGGTGAGACTGATAAGACTGAGCGAGCAGCCACTGACCATCAGGCCTTGTGGACTCTACACCCTGACCCGCTCCAACATCCTTGCGGTAAGACAGATAGACAGAGATAGATGATAGATAGATAGATAGACAGACAAACAGATACATAGATAGATAAATAGATAGATAGGTAGACATATAGACAGATAGATATATAGACAGAGGACAGACATGGATAGATAGATAGATAGATTTAGACAGACATAGAGAGACAGACAGACGGACATAGACAGATGGATGGATAGACGGACAGATATGGATATACAGTATATAGATAGATACGCAGATAAACAGATAAAGATATTGACTAATTGTGGGATGTCCTGTGTATATAAAGACATATTGGCCACGTTAAATAAGCACAGAAATTGTCAGAAATGCTTTAATAATACAACACTTATTTTCAGCACAATCACAGAACATACCATAGTCGAGATCTAAAATATGGACCATCTATCCAAACAGTAGCTCCCCCCTCCTTCCGGATATTATATAAACATGTCTACAGTAGGTTATTGGATGTTGCTAAGTTTATTCATTATTAAAGTATATTCTGCATTACGTTACATCCTGAACAAAATAGCGACAATTTATTAGACTACACAGGACAATCATGCAAATCTAAAGCAAGGCCAGATGAGTTACAGTCAACATCAAGAGTTCTGTCGTCTCTCCTGTTTCTCTCTCCACAAGCTTTGATAATAAGATGACGCCACAACAAACGACACTGATCATTTTATTTGGCAACAGATTAGTGTCATTAGTGTAGGTTGCTGCGAATTTGGCCACAGATCAATGTCATCAGTGTCAGTTGCTGCGAATTCATCACATTGATTATCTTAGACCGTGGAAAGAAGAAGCAGGAGAGGCAACAGGACAATGATGCTGAGTGTACAGGTAGACGACGCAGTAAAATTAAGTAACAAAATATTTATCCCTGGTGAATGGAGGGATACTTTGGCTTTAGTAGCATTCCGACGCCCCTGCCACCGCAAATCACAGCTTGTAGACGTCATAATTTAGTAATAGTCACATTTATAACTTTTAATTATAAAGAAGGCTGTATTTTCGTATGCACAGCGCCATATAACCTTGATGTTGGTGCTTCAAGGGTTCTTTTCTCGTAATCAGTAACTCATTTCCAATTTAATTATTTGAAAAGGTTCCATGCTCCTCCTCCTTCTCCTCCTCCATCTCCCCTTCCCGCATGAATCACTGTTTGTTCATATCTCAGTCACTGGGTCATCTTTGGCTGTGCAATTTTACACACAAGTGAAGCCAATGGTTAAGGCTCAACCTGAAGACTTTAAGGTTCATCATAGTACACTCAATCAAGTATCTTTATCCAGGCAAACGATGGTTTTACAGTGAGTCATGTGAAAGTTTGATTTATAAATATTTTTGAAAGATTAGTGTGTCTCATATGATGTATAAATAATGTGGCCAACTGCCGCTTGGAGGAACTTCTTTTCATATCTTTAACCAGTAACCTTCATATTCGAATTTGACCTAGATATGGTTAATAGCTTCCATCTTAAAAATTAAAAAAATAAATATAATGGGGTTTGTTGCTCATGACCTAAATTTAAGAGCCCGAGCACACAAGCAGACAGACAGACAGACAAACTCACAGATGCGTAGACCAAAAGCTTACCTATGCATACAGTACAGAGCATTAACCCCTTAACCGCGGGGCGTCACTTTCGTGACGCTTGGGAGCAAGGGATCATACTGTGGGGCGTCACTTTTGTGATTCTGTGTTATTTTGAATTTGCCCGGACTTTCAAGTGGTGGCTTGTATCATCTATCAGTACTGCCAATGTCCAACACTAGCCAGCACTCCTAATCTCATCTGTACTCTCATTAATTGTTGACAATTTAGCCATTTCAAACCCCGTTCTTGACTTCCCTCCCTACCTCCCCTCCATTACCCTCTCCTCTCGCCTGCCCGGCCGTGCTACGCTAAGTAAATCTTCCCTGGAATTTTCGACTGATTTCATCCATTGAAATAAGCCTTATGCCCTATTCTTCTACCAAATAATATATACAAAAAAGAAATAAGGTAAGTGAGAGTGCCATACACCTGGAATTGGCTAATTATCACCTGACAACACCTCACGTGCGCTCATTCGCTAATTTTCGCTGTTTATTTCCCCTTGAAATATGCCGTATAATCTATTCTCGTAATAAAAATATATATAAGAAAGGAAGGGAGAAGCCTAAGAGATATTTACATTCACTTGAAACTACCTAATCATTGCAGGCCACCACACTGTATTCTACGCTAAGTAAATCTTCCCTGGAATTTTCCACTGATTTCATCCATTGAAATAAGTCCTATGCCCTATTCTTATACCAAATAATATATACAAAAAAGAAATAAAGTAAGTGATAGTGCCATACACCTGGAATTGGCTAATTATCACCTGACAACACCTCACGTGGACTTGTTCGCTAATTTTCGCTGTTTATTTCCTCTTGAAATATGTCGTATAATCTATTCTCATAATAAAAATATATATAAGGAGGGAAGGGAGAAGCCTAAGTGATATTTACATTCACCTGGAATTACCTAATTTATTATGTATTGTCTACATTTCCTGCCAATCATTTCATAGCTATATATTAGCAGCTCTCACAAGGCTGACGTTGGCAGTATTGCACTCTCCTTAGGCAGTAGGCAGGACACCAGTATCAGTTTACTGTTCTCTTTCAAGGTGAAAGTACGTCGCATTCGCGCCTGCGAAATTCCGCCGCTTTTTAGCCCCATGCAAAGGGCCCTGTGACCTCTACCCCCTACTAAACCTCGTGTGGAAAGAGGTAAAGCGCTGACAAATGATAGAGAATGACTACGATCCTTCTGATGAGTAGAATAGTGCAAGTGGAAATGTAAATAATGTGTAAATAACGTGTAAACAGCAAGTGAAAGTAATGAATGCAAATATAAGTGAACAGTGGAAAATAGTTTTATAAGTTACTGCAAGTGACAGTGCCTAACACAGTGTAAATAAAATAGAAATGTAAATAATGTAAATAAAATAGAGAACATAAATAGAAATGTAAATGAGTAGTATTATAAGAATACGAGTATATATACTAGGAGAATGAAAGTGAAAGTTTCACTCTAGCATGTATGAATACTATGAGTTATGAGAGTGAAGGTGAAAGTGACATTCATTCTCAACGCTAGTATACAGGACGAGAAAGTGAATGCTACGTATTTTACTGAAAGAGAAATTGAATGCCTTCAGTGACAATAAACTACTATTACTGAAGGAAACTTATGGATAAAGACTGTAGGTATATATAAGTGTTATATAGTAACAGAAATATAAACTGTGAGTGTTATTATTAATAATAAATGACAGAACACCAGCGGCGAACGATCGCAATGGGAAGGTCATATACGCACTCGTAATTTTCATTGCTTTCAGATTTTTTTTTTTTTTTGGAGTATGGATTCCAAACTATTTGAGAATCATAGAATAGTGTTTCTAGTGTTAATATCAGGCTGTGGTAACCATATTACGGGTTATCAGGAAGTGTAAAGTGAAGACTTCGTTACCCAAATTCAGAGGTCTCCACAAGTCCTACGGTACTCGACGAAGGCTCAACAAACACCCCAGGAGAAAGCTGAAGGTATGTGCCATAAGCATATGTGATTTTAATATTCTAGAACTAATAACTGATTTTTGGCAAATATTTTTAGAGAGTCTGTCGGAGCGCAAATATGCTCGCGGGAGCCGCAAGTCAAAGCAAAACAAGCCCGCGGTTAAGGGGTTAACAAACATGCAGATTATAACCAAAATCATTGCCAGTCCACTAGGCAGGGAGAAAAATCTAGCACTCTGATTTTTCTATTATTCACCATACACTCATGGTCGACGTACAAATTGCTTTTTCATAGTCCTGAGAATGTTAGGGTTCTTGTGTGAAACTGCTGAAAAATTGTTGTTTATTATTATTTACACGTTACTATCAGCACTGTTACTGCCTTTACAGATAGCCATTGCTGTCACGACCCATCTGGCGGTGCTCCTCCAGTTCCAGTTAGATGGACAATACAGCGCGATACGCCAATCATCAAGTTTTTCCCAACAATCGTAATGTTTTCTGATAACAGCCAGAGATCGCAGATGTTGACGTGTCATGACTGCAGAGGTGATGTGCGTGAGGTGCGAGGTTTTCCGAAAAGTAGACCTACAAGGAATATTATTTCATGCTTCTGACAGGACTAACAAAGAAGGCATTTACTCTTTCAAGATCTCTTTCCGAAGCTGATCACCCTCCGGTTTTAGAGACAAAGGTGAAATAATGAAACCGTTCTTGGACTGGAGAGGTCGTTGGAGATTACTCCTAAGTTCTTCAGTCCATAATGTCAGCCTAATGGTAAGTAGGTAGACAGATAGATAGATAGATAGGTAAACAGATAGCGTTGTAAGTATCCCAGACATATTTTGAACATGAAGTTCCCTGCAAAATATGGATTATATTTCCACTAAGTTTTATAAAGGCGTTTCTCTTAAGTGAGAGTCTCCTTGGTTGTGTAGCCAGTGGGGGATGGGAAAAGGCCCTAGTGAAATGAATCTTTGCAGTTATCTCTCTCCATAGCCAGAAGCCATAATCCCGTAAGGGTTGGCCACAAACAAGTTGCCTTCAAGTCGCCCTATCCCCTGCCATTCGCTGCCCCCCACCCCCAACTTACACCCCATCTCGCAAATTTTCCAGGCATTAAACACACGTAGGTGTTATTTTGTGACTGCCAGTAGACACTTTTACCCAGATAAGGTGAATCCATTAGACGAACAAGATATAAAACATTTACATTGACGCTTTTACTGATGCAAACAATGGATGTAAATACGAATATAAAGCAAAGCAGTTTTTTTCAGCAATGTAAAATTGCTTATTTTTTTCTAATTTTGTTCATTGTATTACATATATATATATATATATATATATATATATATATATATATATATATATACAGTATATTGGTATTGTATGTTGGAGAACTCTCAACTTTTGTCAATTAATGTTGAATTTGATAACCATATTAAAGGAACCTCTACATGTGCATTAATAACAGCAAGAAAAGAAAACTATCTAGTCTTACATGCCTTTGTCAGTAAATGTAGAAAGCTATCGGTATATTGAAGCAACCTCTACATGTGTATTTATAACAGTGTATGAATACGAAAAATTAAAGACGAACAGCATTTCCTAGACAACGTAGGATGGTCTCAAAACACACACACACACACACACACACACACACACACACACACACACACACACACACACACACACACACACACACATATTCGAGATTTTTTCCCCACCTCTCCTTGAATAAGAGTAAACACTATGATTTCGTGGTACGACATTTTGTGTGTGTGTGTGTGTGTGTGTGTGTGTGTGTGTGTGTGTGTGTGTGTGTGTGTGTGTGTGTGAATTATATTCTAGACCAGGTTGCATAAGTGTAATTTGTTATGATAAAAGACCTGCAAATAGATGTCCTTTAAAGTATTCTTTCATTATACCTTCATAGCATCATTGACAAAGTGACAGAGGATTGAAAACTGTTGCCCTGATGTCTGTGTGATAGTCAGTCCAAGTCAATTATCACTCATAGATAAAATTCCAATATCCCTTTTACTATAACCTGGCCTAAAATTGCCATCACTTCACATTCAATATGTTGTCACAATAAAGTAACACTAGAATATTATACTAGTCACGAAGAGGTGCTACAGAGAGGATGTAGAGCTGCAATGTTGTCCTTCGTTGTCACTGAGTCACGTGAAATAAGCTACAAAAAGGCGAAAATCTGGGCCAAGTTAGAGTGAAAAGAGTATAAGAAAATATGGTAAATTTACCCCTGTCGCTTAAGTAAACACCTAGACAGAATAATAACCACAGAGAAACAATTAACTCTCACCTTCAAAGACACTGTGAAAATGAAATAATGTTGGCCATATAATTATTACTTTTATTCACCTTAATGGCCATGCATCTTCAGGCCAAACATCAAAGAGATATACAAGAACCCTCATCATCCTTGGCTCCTCCACAAGCAATCATAAATCAATATCTTACTCGCCAAGACATCACATATTCAGCCAGCCTTGATCACCTCACACACCTCGTTGCTCTGTGTTCTACCTGTCACATAGAAGTATTTAAAAGATATTAAAGAAGGATGTGTTGTGGGTATAGTGATATGGATGTGATAGAATGTGCCAACACAATTTTTACCCCAACTTAGTCAAGAGTTTTATCCTTTTTGCAGCTTATTTCCTGTAGCTCAATGGCAGAAAAAGAGAGTGCCACAGTCCTACCTTCTGTCCACGGCACTTCATGGCTAGCATCAATGTTTAGTGTTAATCTACCGTTTCAATACTGCATTCGAGGATGGTGTCACGGGGTTTTATGAATATGTAATATTAAAGAATATTATTCAATAATACTTAAGAACAGGACAATGAATTGTCTTGTGAAAATCAAGCAATGATTACTTTATACCGGCTTACTTCGACGATTCTCTAAGGTCGAGAATTTATAAACTTTCTCAGCAGTACGTAGCAGAGACTACTTATTCACACGTGCTGTTTATTAGTACTGTCGGCCTCTGGAGAAAGTGACTCCACCCCTGACAATCAATAACTAATGCTATTAATGATAAACAAGTTCTTGCTGATGCAATTAACTCCTAGATGGCACAACGGATTTGAGTTAATACAAAAGGACTGGCCTAAGTATCAGTTATGAATAGCAAAGCGTTAATGCAAGCTAGGAGCTGCAACTAGAATAAGCTTATGGAGAAAACACGAGTTTACATTACATTAAGCTCAAGAAAAAGAACTGTTAAATTTACTGATTACAAAGAAATAAGTTTACATTACATTTCAAAATGAATTCAAAATAAGGAGATCGCACTCACTCGCTCACTCAAAAGCTAACTCTTAAAGCCTAGGAAAAACGAAAAGAAATACTGGTCAGAAAAGTGGACAAAGCGGATGACTGGGCATCGTTGCTGAGGAAGGACGCTGCACATGCTGAGCCTCTGGAATTCAATGGCAGCGGTGGGAACTGGGCGTCGTTGCTGAGGAAGGACACTGCCACACACACTACCTGCTTCCACGGCGCTAAAATCTTGACTGATTCAAATTGTGGGAGAGAGACGAGTGTCGTGGCCGCACTGGGTAATTGTGGTAGGTCTCCATATTATAATTGCAAATCATACTAGATAGATAGATAAAGAGACAGATAGAAGCAGGAAGTCAAATGATGAGAAGGTGTTGTGTTTGCGAGAAGCGAGCAGCGCTAAACGCTTACACGGAGGAAAGCTGACGACAGCGGCCAGTAAGGAGATGATTCAGTTAGCTGTCAGCAGTCCTCTCGTGAGAAAGTTCTGTTGCCATGAGGAAGATACGTGACACACACACCCTACTACACCAGATTTTAGGAACGAGAGTTGAGAAGGAGACAAGCGACCCTAGAGAGAGGTCGAGACGGAGATTAGCTTTAGAACAGAGAGAGAGAGAGAGAGATAGCGAGACAGGGAGGTAGCTACCCAGGACTTATACTATTATACCTGTTTAATATTTCCAAGACAAATAAAAATAGTCCCATACTATTCTTTACCTCTCCCGTCACTACATGACATCTGGTGGGGAAACTACTACAAGATATAAAAGCCGCTCGACCACAAGTCTAAAATATACGCCTCTACAAGCAAATACAAAGTCGCTGCTTTATGATACAAAGTCCTTATGACATTTGGTAGCAGCGAACGTATACGAACCTCGTCTACGAATCAACATTAAATTCCTACAAAATATCAAGATTGACAACAACCAACAATATCAGCTCCTGCCCCTCCGTCTCCCAGATCATTACGCTGATGCAGAGGTCAAGAGATCACTCGACGCCTTGCAAGTAGCTTAACGACAAACCAGCAAATCTGCGGACATCGTCTCCGAATTAAAAGCAAATTTCTACAAAAGCAACCGAGACTACAAGATTAGCTTCAGTTCTACAAAGTCTACAGCCATCTACAATCAACTACAGCCATCTACAATCAACTACAATTAACAACTCTACGTCGTCTGTATAATCTTCTACACGCACCTACAAGAAGCGGCAGTCTTCATCCCACAACGAGTAAATCACAAGAAAAAAAGGACCAAGAATACATCAAGAAAGAAAGAAAACAAACAAACAAACGAAGAGTGAGAGACGATTCACAACTCATAACCACCAGACCTCACCCTCCTCTCTCTGCTACATCCACCAAACCCCCAACGCTTACGCAGGTGTGAAGAGGTCAATGCACGCAGCAAACCACCAAGTCCATATTTACAACTCATCTTACTCACTCGTCTTCACTCAAGTTACTCATCGCTACTCATTCACTCACCACAGCTACCAGTGTGGGAAGTTGAGGTCATCATGCGTGCTTGCTGAACAGACGCCACGTCAGTCAACACACCACCTGCACCACCACTCACACCATTTCCCACCACGGTAAAAATTAGTAAGTTACATAATTACTTCATTTATACAATACACAGTGATAGACAATAAGCTTCTGCACAAACATATAAAACGTGCTGTATAGTTACAGTTTAAATACACATACTTACTTCAGTTATCTGCATAACTCAAACACTAAATAATCACCAACAATAAATATTCTACACTGTATATATTCATTCATTTATTATAACATTTATTTACTACCAACGAGTGTTACCATTCATACCTACATAAAATACGTGTTTCATACATACAACTATACATTATTATATCTACAAGCGATAAAGAAAATATACCATCACAGTTACTCAGTGAGCAATTAAAAGAACTGTATTAAACATTTATTAATTAATGCTACCTAGTGGAAACATACAAATTAAGTTACAAGGTAAACTAGAAAAAAAAAAAAAAAAAAAATGGCCAACACAAATGCCGTTAGCAAGAGTGAACATCTTCAACACAATCGTGAAGACAATGATTTCCACACAGTGCTGACACACATATTACTCACGATAGGTACAGGTGAACAACAAGTCAGTGTGTATAGTTAATACTGTATATATGTATATATATTTTTTTTATATAAAATAACAAAATATGGGACTATATAATATCATTTTATAGTATCTGTGCAATATAAACTAAACTTTGAAAAAGTATCCCAAGAAAATTAGCCAGTAATTATGTAACCATGAACAACATGGAAACAAGCGTACACAAGCAAAGAGAAACAAACTATGGAAAATCAATACATACAAAAAAAAAAAAAAAAAAAGAAAGAAAGAAAGAAAAGTAAAACAGAAAAAAGAGAAATAGAGTAAGATCACATAACAAACAAATGAAAATAAGTGTAAGTGTTACTACATAAGCCAAAATACCACATAAACTACAAACAAAAAAAAGCAAATTGTTGTCTCCACATACAAGTGGCACGACACATCATCACTATCATCGACCGCAGCATATGTTAGGACTGCAGTTATTACAATTGTTACTCCATATTATAATTATGTAACGACAAACGATTGCATTATGTTACACTTTGCCAATTATGTAACAGTTGCATTAACAAGATGTAACTTTTATGTAACTTTAACTACAATTATGTACCTACAAACGATATGTAACAATTATGTAACGACAAACGATTGCATTATGTTACACTTTGCCAATTATGTAACAGTTGCATTAACAAGATGTAACTTTTATGTAACTTTAACAACAATTATGTACCTACAAACGATATGTAACAATTATGTAACGACAAAACAGTTGCATTAACAAGATGTAACTTTTATGTAACTATAATTATAAGGCCAACACAATTATGCATTAACACAATATTTGGTAACAATTCATAAAATGTTACAATTATGTAGTACCACAATGTTAGTACAATATTATAAGTCATACAATTATAGCACAATTCTATATTACCAGTATCATCATACAAGTTAGGTGAAATATTAGACATTACTAAAGTGATAACTCAAATATGTAATGTAATAACCTAGCAGTATTACCATTGCACAATTATATGCGTAATATTACTGAATAATCACTATTTACTATGAATAATATATGTATACAATATTCATACAATTATGTTACTTTACAATATTATGTATTTCACTTAATTAGCTTATAAGTTCATTATAATGTATATATAATATGTATTAATATGTTATGACTATTAAATGTCGATGGTACGCCATTTTTGCGCGGCAGAGCAATGTGGTAGGTCTCCATATTATAATTGCAAATCATACTAGATAGATAGATAAATAGATAGATAGAGAGACAGATAGAAGCAGGAAGTCAAATGATGAGAAGGTGTTGTGTTTGCGAGAAGCGAGCAGCGCTAAACGCTTACACGGAGGAAAGCTGACGACAGCGGCCAGTAAGGAGATGATTCAGTTAGCTGTCAGCAGTCCTCTCGTGAGAAAGTTCTGTTGCCATGAGGAAGATACGTGACACACACACCCTACTACACCAGATTTTAGGAACGAGAGTTGAGAAGGAGACAAGCGACCCTAGAGAGAGGTCGAGACGGAGATTAGCTTTAGAACAGAGAGAGAGAGAGAGATAGCGAGACAGGGAGGTAGCTACCCAGGACTTATACTATTATACCTGTTTAATATTTCCAAGACAAATAAAAATAGTCCCATACTATTCTTTACCTCTCCCGTCACTACATGACATCTGGTGGGGAAACTACTACAAGATATAAAAGCCGCTCGACCACAAGTCTAAAATATACTTCTCTACAATTAACTACAAAGTCTTTATGACATAATGGCCAATAAGTGTGAGCGATACACACCTGCAATATCACTCAGGCGGAGGTTAATGTCGCGCACAAAGACGATCACTTATGAAATAGTGAAAAATGTCCTGAAAAACACTCCTGATCGGGTGAATACGTGGCGGTTTAACTGAGTGATAAATACTGGGATTCCACTAGAATTCGCGGTTTCCCACCAAAGTTAATGTCACGAGTTTATTCAAATAATTAATTGCGCTGACTCGTGACATTACACCCCATCAAAAATTATTTATTTTTTTCAGGAAAAAAGTTTCAATATACATACATATAAATACTAACTCAGTCACACAAGATTCACACTGTGGTGTGTATGTGCTATCCTGCTACAGGAGAAAGTCACAGTCGGTAGTGAGCAAAAAAACCTCGTATTTACGTTAATAGAAGCAAGCTTGAGGGAAAAACTCCGTGACGACGGTGAAAAATCCTGTACTCAGGTCAAACTGAGCAAAAAGTTCGCTACATTTACATTAACAACTAATTGTTATGTAGTGTAATGTATGTAATACATGGCGTAGGTGTGACAGTTGTGGTGTAACTGTACCTATGTGTAAAATTACATAATGCAAATCAACAATAAATGATGATGACGGGGCAGAAGAGAAGAGGTGGCAGCATGCGTCAGGGAGGATCAGCTGTTCTGCACGGCAATGCTGCACCTGCCAGCTGCACCTACGAAAGGAATCAAGATGGAGCATCAAAAGTGTCATTTCTCTCTCTCTGCCTAGCAATCAGTACTTATGTCATTAATAACCAGGAAACGTAGTCTTAGGATTCACAAATCTCTCAGGACCCTTATAGTTTACTGGTTAACACTTATTAACTAGGAAACGTGCCAGTTCTTGAATTGCTCACATCTCTTAGAACGGGCAGTTTACTAGTTAACCTAACATTATTAACCAGGAAACGTGACAGTTCTTGAATTGCTCAAATCTCTTAGAACGGGCAGTTTACTGGTTAACCTAACTCTACACTTACGACTAATGACAGGAAGCTGAGAATCGCTACGCAATCTCGGGCAGGTCACGTTTTAACACCCACCGTGGGTGTGAACACTCGTGTGGATATTGTGCATTCTCTGGGAATCCTCAGAGAGGCCCACAGCTCGAGACGTTCCACAAGGTAATTCATACACAGCATCGGACTGTCTCTGCAGGGTTCTCAAACTTCCCCCTTAACTTAAGGCATACATGTATATACAAGTCCTGGATTAACGTGTCCTGTGTGACCAACGGGCAAGATGTCAGCAATTGCTGGTACACCTTTAACTGGGAACAGGCTGGTCTTTGGATTACTCTAATCTCTGAGGACGCCTATCTTATGGAACCCAGCATACAATAGTTGCCCGTGTTAGTTAGCAGTTAGCATGCGAGACATCAGGTCTGCACCCACTTCACCACTGCCCTGTCTCTCAACTGACTCTGAGAATATGGGTGTGGATTCAAACGGCACAGGAAGGACATGTCCCTGATTAATAGTACTGGGTACTTTGACACACACTGCAGGAAAGCACAAAGCTATCTATCTCTCGTCCCATCCCTGGCCAGAAAAAGTCAGCTCAGATACGGCCCTGGGTTTTCCTTTTGGCCAGGTGACCTCCTGAGGCTAAACAATGACCCCATTCTAACACTGCTAGGCGGTAGTTAGCGGGAACAACAAACTGCAGTCGAACCTCGCCCTCGGGTGTTCGTGACTCACGGTAGAGCCGTCCTTGTTTGCGAAGAAACTTGGCTTGACCTCCCCGTGAATACTTTATCACTCTACCCTTTTGTTTCTTTCACGCGGCAGCAAGTGTCGGGTCACAATGTTGTTCTTGAACAACAACTTGGCTACACATCAGATCTTGCGGAGATTCAATGGTCACAGGGGTGACACAATTTGGAGCCTCAACAATGGCTCGTGTTACTGCGGCCGAAGTCTGAGTAGCGTCATCCTCAGTGCTGTACTGTTACCTCTGCGATCCAGACTTTTACATGGTCAAAAGGGGCAGAAAACAAGTCACCATTGATGACCACTGTGTACTGGAACGGTCGGGAACTCAGATTGATGGAGACTCTCTCCCACTAGTGGCTTATTTGGTTGCATTTATTACATTTCAAGTGGCCAGGTTAAGAGTGGTAGCATGCCAAAATGATGGGGCCAGTCTCCAACTAGGCCAATCCAAGCCCAACCTTCGCAGTTTCCCAGAATGCTTCTAAGTTGCAAAATTAATAAACTACTAGGTAAGCTCTATACCACCAGTCCTCAAGGGTTATACAAACAATAAAGTTCGAGTGGGAGGGAATATGTATTAACAAGACCAAAAAGTAGAAATCTTCCCAAGCTACTTGCTTTACAGATTAAATATGAAGCAGTTGGCACATTGTTTGAAAAGTATACAGTATCTCTATATGGTCCTAATATCAAATCCACAAAAAACTTAGCTCCTCTGTCCCAGTCCAATGTGTTTCTTCATAATCGTCCCTCTGAGCACAAAGTTCACTGGTCCAGTCCTCTGCAACTCCTGACCTTTACCTCCACACTTGGGACCTTGACTCACCCACTGGTGCTTAGACACTTGGACTCGAGAATTCCTTGGAGGGGGGAGGGAGAAGATTCGACAGTACCGACCAACTGCCACTTACCACGGCCGATGAGCGAGTGAGACACGCCAAAACTGCGTATGCAAAGGGAAGGGGGGGATGACGGCGTACGCAATTTAAGATTTTAGTTATTACAGACTCGAGATAGACTCAGTGTGATGTCTTTCCCCTTACAATTGATTACTAAAAAAAAAAATTACATTCTCTAGTTACAATAATTACTCAACAACACCTCTCAGTTTATACTCTTACATCGAAAAATTATGAAAATCATCGTGCTTTACATCACTTTGCCCACGCGTACATTATGCTGGATCACGTGACCAAAGGCACATGTTCCCATCGACTCGAGATTTTATATTATAAAGAGACTTAATACTAGTAAATTACAGTAGGAAAAAAAAAAGTGACTTAGCAACTAGGTAATTAATCTATGTTCTGATAACATCCGGATGGAAACAGCCATGCCTCTGCCACTCACTCTCACTTAACCGAACTTTTGGTCATATAAAATAAACTAGATACAACTCATTATCACTTCCGGGCACTACATCCGCCCACGGTTAGGGAGGACCAAAAGTTCGGGCGACTGGACCTGAACTCCTCGGAAATGCCCAGTACCCATACTTAACGCACACAGTACGTAAGTTCACCTACTTGACCAGTCTCCCTCAATACTGCTACTGTGAGGTGTTTCACACGCTCCTTGCTCGTGAGGGGAAACCAATCTACACGCCTCCAGAACACCAGCCAACGTGTCCTATACTGCGATTGTGGGATATTACATAAGCTCTATGCTCGAGAACAGTCGGCGGCTATCATGTCCACACACACACAAAAAAAATCCCCTACCACAAGTAAATTTTCTCCTGCTACTCACTATATGCAACTGACGACGTATGCCACTCACCAGGAATGTTACTCATAAGGAGAATGTCCTGCTACCAGGAGAAACTTTGTGCTTAGTTAAGAGTAACACGAGTCGCTCCACTATGTTCTGTCCAGAGAGACCAAACGAAACCTACCTACCTCTCCTAACATGCGAGAGCCCCATAGTTCAACTTCTCCTAGCCCTATAGAGAATCTGGAAACTTTCCCTCTCTCTCTGAGCAATCCTATACTGCAGTTTTGGGTATTACATTGCAACTATGCTTAGCACCTGGAATATTGCCTATGATTAGGTCAAATAAAGGTTCTGGCATGACAACTGGGGCAGGGAACAGTTTAAGGATTTGAATTTCATTAAAAAGCAGACTTTCCTGATCTACCAGATGACCCGCCGACATGTCGTAAAAATACCCCCGCTAATACCAATACACCAGTCCTGTATGAGACAGCCCTAGCATGTATTCAATATGGACGGTGGGTGTTAGCGCCGAAGTGGTGACATGTGGAGGTGTAGGAGGACTACTGGGCCTTGGGATAGGCTACTGCCCCCAAGATATAGGCCCTGAAGCCTTTGCCCAGAGTCGGACACATAAAAAAAAAAAAAAAAAAAAACTGCGACTGTCATACCAGTGTAAAATGGAGATGCCACCTGGATACGTGCCTCAGGGAACAATCTCACTGATCCATCAATAAGGTTAGCATGGATCTGTCGACCTGTGTAGTGCTCAGGCCGAACTAGACTCTGCCTGACGGAGCAATCTGAGGACCCATTGTCTCTCAGGACCTTCACAGGAATGGCTCCCACAAACCCTGGCTGAACAAGGAAGGCACTGTCACCTGTGGGAGGGCCTGTGGAGGAAGCAGCTAGCCACTGATTAGGCTGCTGAATAAATGATGTGCCAAATGTGGTGCCCTGAGAATTTGATACTTGAGGGGTTGTACTCACTGCCTGGGGAGATGGAACATTGGCCATCTGTGGAGGGGGGTTCACTGTTGCTGTGGGACTAGTAAACTGTGGGGAAGTACCCATACTGCGAGGGACAACATCATCGTGCTGCTGCTGAGGAATGAAGGCTGCATTAGCCTCCTGCCTCCGAGGGGCTGGTGCTGAAAAAGACCGTCCCGACGGTCTGTTGCGTGGGTGATACTGCTGCTGGTTAGGGTACTTGTTGTACCGTTTCAAGTCAGGTTTCTGAGTGTTTTGCCCCTGGTCCTTCTTCTGCGGTCCTTCTGCTGAGGTTTAGTCTGAGACGGTTTCCCAGATTTATCAGGTTTCCTATTCCAGGTATGCTGCTTGCGAGTTTGATACCCATATGCAGTGAAGAATGCATCAGCCTTCTTCATCATTTGGCTGGCATCTCTTACCTGGCAGATCATAAGCTGTGCCATAAGTTCAGTAGGCCACGACTTTTCTAGCTGCATGTGCAGCATAAGGTCAATTATCCCCTCACGCGTGGAAGGAGTGTCATCTTTCTCCATCCATTCATCTAAGTAAGCAGTAAGCTGGTCAAGAAACTGAACAGCAGTCTCTTTTTCCTGTAAACGCGCCCTCATGAACTGACTCTTGGCATCGTCAACTGTAAGACCATACGCTTTGACAAGTGCGGCCTTCATCATCTCATACGTGAGATTGTCTCCATGAATTCTGTGGAGAATATTGAGGGCAGGGCCCTCAAACAGGCTAAGAAACTGAAGCCGCTTAGCTGCATCATCCAGTTGGTAAAGTTAAGTCATGTCTTCAAAACGAGCTATGTATGGCTCGATTCGCTCACCTTCCTTGTATGGGGGAAGCCTGATGTGTGGGGTCACGTATTATGTGCATGGAGAGCGCTCGTGGAGCTTGGGCCAGCTGCGCCAGATGTGTCTGAAGCTAAGGAATCTCGCTTAAGCTTCAGCACTTCAAGTTCATGTTTTTCGCGTGCTTCTCGCTCGGCACGTTCGTGTTCTCGTTTTCTGTCTTGTTGTTCACGCTCGTACTCACGTTCTCTCTCACGTTGTTCTAACTCGTGTTGACGTTCTCTCTTGCGTTGTTCTAACTCGAGTTTGCGTTGTTTTTGCTCGTGTTAGCGCTGTTCTCACTCGTGTTCACGTTGGATTCTACGCTCTTCACAAGCATCACTCTCGCGTTGCTGCTCATGACTAGGCTGAGAGAGGACATAATCCTTTACTTTGGTTGGGTCTGTAAGCCCCATATCTTTAGCTTCCTGTACATAGACGCTGGTAGACATGATGTTAACTCAATCTAAGTAAACTAGCGACTCAGTATTGACTGCAATTTTGCAAAGATGCCAATAATCAAGAATAAAGAATATAGGCACAGGTTAGTGGTGACCAGTTTCATCTAATTAAATTGGTAAAGAAAATTAAACAGACGACTGACTGAAAACTATTACGTAAATTAATAGAACTGACTCAATAATCACCAGTAAGATAATGCCTATACACTTTAATGATAAATACCTAAGTATGAGTGAGTGAGTATTATCTTGTGAATAACTTTAGAGGTAGGAGTTAATATCCTGGAATGAGGTCGCCAATTGTCACGGGTTTTTTAAAGAGTATACAATATTGAAGGACAATATTTCAATAATACTTTAAGAACAGGACAATGAACTGTCTTGTGAAAATCAAGCAATGATTACTTTATGCCGGCTTACTTCGCCTATACTCTAAGGACGAGAATTTATAAACTTTCTCAACAGTACACAGCAGAGACTAATTATTCACACGTGCTGTTTATTAGTGCTGTTAGACCCTGGAGAAAGTAACTCCACCCCTGACAATCAATAACTAATGCTATTAATGATAAACAAGTTCTTGCTGATGCAATTAACTCCTAGATGGCACAACGGATATGAGTTAATACAAAAGGACTGGCCTAAGTACCAGTTAGGAATAGCAAAGCGTTTATGCAAGCTAGGAGCTGCAATTAGAATAAGCTTATGGAGAAGTAAAACACGAGTTTACATTATATTAAGCCCAAGAAAAAGAACTGTTAAATTTATTGATTACAAAGAAATAAATTTATGTTACATTTCAAAATGAATTCAAAATAAGGAGATCGGACTCACTCAAAAGCTAACTCTTAAACTTAGGAAAAACGAAAAGAAATACTGGTCAGAAAAGTGGACAAAGCGGATGACTGGGCGTCGTTGCTGAAGAAGGACGCTGCACACGCTGAGCCTCTGGAATTCAACGGCGGCGGTGGGAACTGGGCATCATTGCTGAGGAAGGACACTGCCACACACACTACCTGCTTCCATGGCGCTAAAATCTTGACTGATTCAAATTGTGGGAGAGAGGCGAGTGTCGTGGCCGCACTTGTTAACGGTCAATGAGTGTGAGCGATACACACCCGCAATATCACTCAGGCGGAGGTTAATGTTGCGCACAAAGATGATCACTTATGAAATAGTGAAAAATGTCCTGAAAAACACTCCCGATCGGGTGAAAACGTGGTGGTTAAACTGAGCGATAAATACTGGGATTCCACTAGAATTCGCGGTTTCCCACCAAAGTTAATGTCACGAGTTTATTCAATTACTTAATCGCGCCGACTCCTGACAGATGGAGAGATGATAATTTTAGGCCAAGTTAAGGTAAAAACAGGATAGCAATGCAGGGGTGTGAAGAATCTAAGGGAAGACTGTGCCAGAGTGTGAGAGTGAGTGGTAGTTTGAGATATATACAAGACGAGAGGACTGGGGACTCTTCTTCTTGTTCTTGTTCTTGTTCTTCTTCTTCCTCATCTTATCTTCATCTTCCAAGCATTCTCATAATTTTCTTCTCCCTGCCTCTCCCTCACCTCCCCTCTCCCTCTCACAAACGCACCATCTTAATAATATAGTGACCCTTACGCCACAAACACTCCAAGATCGATATTTTCTTGTTAAGTTTCGTCAACACAGGGAGGTACACAGATGAAATACTGTTAAGCCTCTCAGTCCACTAGTAGTAGTAGTAGTAATAGTAGTAGTAGTAATAATAGTAGTAGTAGTAGTAGTACTAGTAGTAGTAGTAGTAGTGGTAGTAGTAGTATTAATAGTAGAAATAATAGTAGTAGTAGTAATAATTGTAGTATGGTCACCATCCTCCTCCTCCCACTCCTTCTCCTCCTCCACATCCTCCTCCTCCTCCACCTCCTCCTCCTGGAAAAAGGGTGCACCTTGTCCCACTCGCGGACCTTGTAGAGTGGGGAAAAAGTCACCAGGATCAAGGAATCAACCATTTTAATTCAGTGAAAAAAAAAAAAATGTTTGTGTATTTTTGCTGCTTCCAGACAATTTCATTTATTTATTTATTTGTTTTGTGCTGTCAGGATATCTATTAAATGAATGGGTTAATTACAGGTGCATCTGACCCCCCCCCTAACTCGAAATCTCTCTCCACAGTTGAACAAAAGGGGAATTATCTGCAAAATCTGTCATCGTACTGAAGGGGCCGACAAACACCCCAGGGCATAGAGTCAACATCGTGCAACTTTCAATAGATTGCAAAGTGCGTCTCCTTCATCCCAATAAGAATTTTGCTTTAGTACTGCACGCTCTCTGGTAAGGCAATATGGTTAATTTGTTGTTATCTGACGGAACTGGTCTATTTTTACAACTTCAATGTGGTTGTGTGGATTTAGATGAGGCTTAAGGGAGCAATCTCATTTTTCCTCTGGTAAAATGAATTTTTGTCTTCCGCCTTTAATTTTTCGCAGATTGCAAAACTTTTTATATACCAAATGTGTGACTATATACTGCTATTCTGACCAGAATTTCAGCACAATTGGACTTATTTTAAGTCATGCAGAAAAAGATTTAGTTTTCTTGGAAAAATCGTATCTGCTCAGAACTGCTAGAAGTTATAACAATTTCCTTTGACACACAGACAGGTAACACCTAAACGATGATTCGCTACTATTCCCATGTGTATATGAAATGTATAAGTACCAGAAAAAAAAAAAAAAGTGTTTACACTTTCCCCCCCAAAAAAACCTGGACATGCCCTCACTAAACGTTCGTTTATAAAAAAAATATTTAAAAATTAAAGATCGCCGTTAGCAGTGAATATAGATATTGCTTTCATGATTATAATACAAAAAAAAATAAAAAGAATCGGTCAATTACAAGCAAAGTAGTTACATTTGAATGTGAAAAAACAACATTTCGAGAAAAAGGCATTTTTTGTTTTACTCTTCCGGAATTCTGTATAACAGCGTGGTAGTGTAACATAATACCAATAAAAAAATAATTATTACATACCTGACTCTGTTGGACAGTCTCAGGGAGGTCAGATTGCAGTTGAGTCAATCAGGAGCTAGTCAGGTCACCTCAAGTGACATGCTGTGTGGCAACTGGGGGCCGTTCTCGCCACCCCCCCACCCCACCATACACAGCCATGTGCTAGCGAGTGGTACACCAATACTAAATTTCCCTTACTAAATCCTTTATTCCTTATATTTACGGGGTTCACTGAGCAGACTCCCAACAAGACAGTCGTTGTTGCACTTGGCAGTGAGAGTGAAGTCTGTATGCTTTGTTTGCAATGATGAATTCAATGTACCACCACAATCTTCACACTTCAGCTTACGACACAGTCAGGATGGCATTACTCTTGTCAATATCTGTACTTACAATGTTGTTATGGAATCAACAGCTATAGGTGTCGAGTAGCAGCAGCTGAAACAGGCGTTGGTGGCGTGATGGTGGCAGAAGGCTGCGAGGTGTCACAAGAAGCTGATAGTTGAGGTTACTTTCACTCTTTTTCCATCTTCTCTCCATTGCTTTCTTCCCCTTCTCAATCTGTTGCTGTTTCTTCTTGCTTAGGAGAGGCATTTCCACAGTCTGAACCAGGGAACAGCAAACAATATCGGGAGAATAGCCAACACAAACAGAGAGTCGTAGCTGTACATACACTCCCCACTCCATATAATTAGCGCACTGACTTGCTATTCCCGCTGCCATACATGATGTACGGCAGCGGGAATAGCAAGTCAGTGCGCTAATTATATGTACGGTACATCCACTGATCGTCTGAGTGGTGCCAAGAATATCGTACAGTAAAATTATGACATAAACCCCCTAAAAAAAAAAAAAAAAGACCTAAAATGCAAAATAACAACGAAATGCAACGTGGGTCAGAATAGGACTTTAAAGGGCTGCTTCACCCTTATGGCCACTTAAAGTTTAAAAAACTCATGCTGGCAAAACACGTGCTCCTACGGCCGCCAAACTCGCTGAGCAGATGCGGTATGCCATATTCGTTTCACACAAATTAAAAAAAAAAAAAAAAACATTTCTGACCCGAAAATCGAAATTTTCCCCCTTAAGTATGAGGGAGGAATGAGTCTCCTTGGTTACTAGTCAAATCGACCCTCCTGCATGACTACACCTGGCCATCCACTGAGTCGAAAGGGGTTGGAGATCTTCGTCCGGTTCAAGAGAGAAAGAGAATACTAATATCCCGTCATTACAGCTTGTTTGATCTGAAGTCCACCACACGCCAGGGAATATATATATATATATATATATATATATATATATATATATATATATATATATATATATATATATATATACAGTATATATATATATAAATGTTGATTCTACCGAATACCTTGTGAGTTTACAGAGAAGGGTATACTGTTAACCCCTTCAGGCCTTGGACAGGGGGTTTTATCAGTGACTTTTTTTCATTCTGGCTGACGACGGACGATTTTATTCAGCTCTGACGTGACGGTATATCTGGCTTTATTCTAACAAGGCAAATAATTAAAAAAAAAAAAACTATATGCCTTTCCTACTAATTTGGCCCAAAATTTCGTCCTTTTACGGCTCATTTCACGTAGCTCAGTAACACGAAAGAGGCAGTACTGCGGCTCTACATCCTTTCCATAGCACTTCTTCTTGACTAGCAATCATATTCCAGCGCTAATCTCTTGCCACAACTCAGTATTCAAGACGGAGAGGTGGCAATTTTAGGCCAAGTTAGAGTAGAAAGGGTATAGTAAGGAAGGAGTGTTGGAGAGCCCACCAAGCTTTGTTTCTTACATATTAACTGAGAGAAAAACAAACAGAACAACTTCCGGCCTGTGCACGCATAGGTAGGGTGAAGGTTGGGGGGCACATTCCACCCACCCTGCCTCACTCTACCGCCAGACTCCAACTCACTTGCTCTCACGTTCCCCTCGTCTCTGGTGCCTCCCTCTAACCACCATGTTTGACGTCCCTGCCAAGAGCTTCAGGTACGATTTCAGGCCACCATTACCCTCTCATGGTAGGGACACCTCTATTAACTCTAGTATTCTGTTACCCAACCACACTCTCGTCCTGTTTGTTCCTGCTACCTGCTTTCCTTCCATAATCCTTTTTCACTTCCCTATCCCGACTCTCATATACGATTGCTGACGTAAATACTGATTCATTTCACAGCTATAGATAAGGAGAGAGTGAGCAGTGACTTTCGAAACCTAAGCTGATATACTCGTCGGGAAAGGAAGCTCCCTAACACCTTATCCTCAGCCATTTATTTTGCTGATTGCATCTTTCTGTCCTCCTCTGTTTTAAGTATATCCTAAACATCGCCATGCTCTGGATACATAGCGTACCACAGCATATTCACCAGCCATATCCAAAAATAAATCGCTTGGGAAAAAGTGCTAGGGAGCTTCCTAACCCGACGAGAATAAGGGCCTGTATCTGCTTCAACCAGTTCGAAAAATCTGACCTAAGATGAGTGAAACTATTTGCAACCATTAAAAAAAAATTAAATATACATCATCGCTTTGAATATGTTTCCGTAAGTTGGCTAGACACAGAAATAAGCTGAAAAAAAAAAAAAAAAAAAAGGAAACTCTTGCAAGACAGGGCTGGATTAAATGCAGATATGTAGACAGAATTCCGTGAGACAGGATGGCTCAAAAACCTCTTCTTTTTAATTTTCTTCTTTTTCTTCCTCCTTTCTTCTTCTTGCCCCACTCATCTGAAACACAAACCAGGTGGACTACAGGCTTAAGTTTCCCCTTTTTCCTGAAGCCCACCATCCTCTTCGGGGGATAGGGAGGGAACTGAAGGTCGTTTATATAACTGGGCAGTTGAGCCGTCCAGTTACATCGGTGTCACAACGGGAAGGAGTCCTACTTCGACATATCCTTGACCTAATACAACGATGACTAATTGTGCTATATCTTTAAGACAGGGAAGACAGACTATCCGTCCTTACACTGGAGACCCCACCGCCCAGCACTCGTGTTGCCACCAGTTTCATACCGTTCATATGTCACTGGAGGAGGTTGTACAGTTCATCTAATATTCCACTGCGTCTACTTCACATTGGGAGTATGTTCGTCGCTTTCCTTCCTGACGCATCAGATCAAATAGAGAATCATCATCTGTGGAAAGAGAAATATATAAAGTCACTCTCAGCTTAGGAATATTAGGAGGCTGGGAAGTAGAAGAGATGAACTTTGGGGGAACTTTTGGGCTAACTTTTGTCCCCTACTGCATCTGAAACTCCCATTCTTATCTCTGTTCTTATTCTTATTATTTTCCTTGAGTTCAAAGAGATGAGTGAGTCTTACCTTAAATTATTTCCCTCCCACTGCAAACATGGAAAGTTGCTATCAGTATCGGCCTCTAAATTTGGTGTCATTTGCGTACACAGGTAAGGCTCAAAAGGGGCTTGATCTCCTGCCCTTTGCTGTGCCGATTACAAAGTGCCCTCCTAGACATCGCCAGGAGGTAGTTCGAGTAGTAACCGGCTAGGGGAGCGGTGCCCTAATTTTTTTAGCCACAATCCCTGTCCCCTCAAAGTGTCCCTCCGTGCCACTTGTCATCTGAGTGTTTATATTTTCCGTTCACTTTTCCCCCAGTGTGTTCTCTACTGCCTGGGGAGAGACTGGGAAAGGAGTGGGCGCAGACAAGGGTAGAGATCGTGTGAGTGGCAAGGTTTAGGGGAGGAGTGGTGTGGGCGGAGGCGTGCTGCGGGTGGCGCTGTGGTTGGTGGAGTGGGTGGCAGTGGTGCTGGGTCTGCTGCCCTGTGGTGGTCGTGGGGGTAACTGGCCCATCCACAAGAGCCTGATTGCCCTCGCCACCGCCATCATCACACCTGTCGTTACTGGCATCTACCTTAGCGTCGGCGCCTGTATGTACTGACCTGAACCTCACAGCATGTCGTGACTATTATGATTAGTTCTGTTCTGTTTCGCTGTTTTACTTCCAGAGAGTTTCACAAGAGAGACCTGTCTAGCTCGAGGAGTTAAAACTGTCTTTAAGTGCGATAGCGTGTGTGTGTGTGTGTGTGTGTGTGTGTGTGTGTGTGTGTGTGTGTGCGCGCGTGTGTGTGTGTGTGTGTGTGTGTGTGTGTGTGTGTGTGTGTGTGTGTGTGTGTGTGTGTGTGTGTGTATTCTGAAGAAAACTTAAAAAAGAAAGAAACTCGTCCCAATGTGAGTGGATGAGAGTGAAGCCAATTCAACAGGCCAGATTTTTTAATAGTTCTCTCTCTGTCAGTTTATTTCTTTATTTCTCTCGTTTTTTATTTATTTGCTCTCTGGACCCTACTTCACCCTATCCGTAAATGGGACAGGAGGTCAGGATGATGAATAAAAATATGTATTAAAATTGTTCTGGGGGATTACAAGCATGTACAGTCCTTCACGACCAATTGTGGCCCTGAAAGAGAAGACAGCCCTATGGCACTCGGCAAAGCAGAGACTTTTAAACTTACTCAAGGAACATCAGGAGAGTCGGTATGTTCTTCCTGTGTGGTCTTCCCTGTGCTAATAAATGTTTCTTCCATTATAATGATTTGCCGGATGTGCTCTAGGTATGATTAAAAGCTTTTACTTACCAGAGTGCCAGGGAGTTGTCTCTTTCCTATCATACCCGCAATAGGGCGGGGGTACCTTCATTATAAGGATATGACACAGTGAGACAACTTTCACTTTGTCGTGGTACAGTGAACAACTACCTGGCTTTATCTGCGAGTCCCGGGATAGATACCAGGCAGAGTACTGGTTATATGTTGATTAATATCAGTCTTTCTTAAGAGCTGCTGCAACAAATATTTTTCTTTAATATTATACACAATGCATTATCGACAGCAAGCACATGGATCCTTAGTATTGCACGGGAGCCTGAGGTATTCGGAATAAACTCATCTTTACTCATCAGCTAAGTGGTAAAGCCCCCATCTCCGCCTTCTCAGCTGACTCAGGGTCAATCAATCACCATTCTGCCAAACGGCTTGGCTGTACACTCCGTTTTTCGTGTTGACACTTCAGTCAGGCGCTGACGAGGAGCCTGCAAGCGATGACACTGTGTAGCCTGAATGGCGTGAAGCAACAGTGGCGTCCACCCAGGATCCAGACATCCTCATGTTTCCCTGCATATCGCAGTAGGGAAGGACCCTGAACTGACCCAGGTGACGGGCTGCTTATCACAAAGGGGTGTGGGTTTCCTGCACGGTGCATATATTGTACAGGATCTGTAGGACGGCCCCACAGAAGCAGTAGTTTACCTGTGGCCGTCGGGTGTGTTCGGCCACACAGACCGGGGATAAACAACAACAGGTAACACTTCAGTCAGATATATAATCTGCCTGCTCTATAATTAACCACTGGAAGTTTATAAGACTGCTGTGTCCACCTAGGGTGTTCGTGCAATGGCGTCACCGAGTGGTCTAAACACCCCCTCAAAGGACACCGATCTGGACCAAACTCGAAAACCACTGAACCCCAATTACTGAGTGGGGAAAGTTTGGCATTAAATGTTTCTGAGGATTTGAGATTTTGAGACAGTGTCATACATACAAACATACATACATACAATTTACATACATACAGATTTGGTGTCAACAGAACCATTGATATTTTGTTCTTCTACATGACCTCTGTGCATGCAAAAACTGTCTTCAAAAGTATTAGCCTTCTACATGGGCAAAATGACCGAATTTGATCTAATGGTAAAATGCAGACGTGTAGGTGTGGTGCCCTTACTGCGTATCTACGAGTGTACGCTTTTTCTTATCAAACACACTTATACTCGGGACTGTGTAGTATATTCATGAGCCAAAACTTGCCGGGTCATTTCAATATTTCCGTAACACATCCAGCTCCCCCTTCTCCCAGATATTTCAGACCACACATGACAGAGGCTAACAGTGGACTGCGAGTGAACAAGATGGAGGATGGGCGAGGTTTGAGTGTAAACAAGGTGAAGACTGGACCAAAACTGGGAGGACGCGTGCTGGAGGTGATGATGTGTGGTGGAGCGGGTGGCGGTGGTGTTGGGTCTGCTGCCTGATGATGGCCTTGGGCGTCGCTGGTCGCTGGAAAAATTCATGATCGCCCTCACCGCCTCCATTATCACACTGACCTTCACTGGCATCTACGTTGTCAGATACGTGTGTGAGTATAGCAAGAAATCGGCATCTCCGGTAACCAGAATTTTTAGACGACGATTACATACCCAGAACTAAAATTATGTAAATAAAATTTCTTTAGTTTATCATTAAAAATGCATTAATCATGGATAAAAATACATAAATAAAAAAATCTAAAGGAATTATTTATCTTTTTTCAGTCGGTTTGCAGGTATCATGGATGATCGACCAGTTACCAGATCTCTTCTGCCTCACTGATATTGTTTCCGTCATCATCAGTGCCACCGTTCCCCTGACAGTACTGGTGTTCTTCTGGGTGAAAAGACGCAGCTTTAGCACTTTACTTGCTGACCTTCAAACCCCCCTGGTGTTGCAGGACAGCAAGACCAGCCTCCTGCAGTGTATCATATGGAGCGTTGTGGTACTTCTTGACACTGCTTTTGCTATGTCGACTGAAATCGACTGGACGATGAAGTTTTTCACAAGAAATAATCCTTTCTATCCCGAGGCACTAATTATATTATATTCAGTCGCATCATTGCGAATGATTACGAATTTTGGAATGTTACTGAGCGTGAGCGCTGGCCTTGTGCTCCTGGCCAGCCTAAGGGGCACAAACGTAGCCTTGAAGGATCTCTTATCATCCAGGGACACAAAGAACAGCCAACTCCAAGTGTCTGTAGCCAAGGCCTTGTGCAGCCTCCGCCATCGCTACCTAACCCTCCACCGCCTACACAACCACCTGCAGTCCGTCATCTCCTTCCCCATCTTCACTGCCACGATGGAGAAAGTGGTTGTGTTTGTGATGCTGTCATTTTTCTTTCTGTCATCCGGATCTCCAATGGCATTTTTTTGGAATTATTTACTTGTTATTTTCGGCAGCATCGGGATCATGTATGTGCTGGGGAGTGTGGCTGACCATCTACAGCAGGAGGTAAGGAAATGTATATGCTATAGCTATTTCTTGTGTGTGTGTGTGTGTGTGTGTGTGTGTGTGTGTGTGTGTGTGTGTGTGTGTGTGTGTGTTACGAGACAATTCCTTTGAGTTGTTTTGAAATTTTTTGACTGTCTACCAAAACAACGGTCTGTGTTATTGAAATTGATGTAAGTTACAGTAAGTCTTGATAACGAATATTTCTCATTGTTTTGTTTCATTTGCTTTTGAGTTCATATTTAGAAAATAAAAAAAGCATAATTTTTACTCAGCACAGGCGGCCGTACAAAACTGATAAGACTGGTGGATTCATTATTATTTTCATGTACCTTTAGTTTGGGAGAGTGTGTAAGAAACGGAATCTAAAGGTGAATGTAGGGAAGAGTAAAGTGATGGTCTTTGAGAGAGGAAGTCAGTGAATGTACAGCGAGGTTGGATGGTGAGGAATGGGAAAATGTGAGTACGTTTAAGTACTTGGGTAGTGTGATGAGTAAGGATGGAGGTTTGGAGGGTGAAGTGCTTGAAAGGGTACAGCAGGGAAGAAAGGTTGCTGGTTCTTTGAAAGCAGTGATAAGAAACAAGGAAGTGAGCATGGGAGTGAAAAAGTTACTACATGACAGAATTGTGATACCAACTCTAACGTATGGAAGTGAAGCTTGGACATTGTTGGAAGGACACAAGTCAAGAGTGAGAGCAGTGGAAATGAGTTATTTAAGAGGAGCCTGTGGAGTCACATGGAGAGACAGGCTGACGAATGAGTATATAAAGGAACGTTGTGGTGTGGATCTGGATGTGATAGGAAGCGTTATGAGGAACACACTGAGGTGGTTTTGCCATGTGGAGAGGATGGAGGGTGAAAGACTGACGAAGAGAGTGTATGTGAGTGAGGTGGAGGGGGGAAGAGGGAGGGGGAGGCCGAGGATGAGATGGAGGGATGGGGTGGAGAGGTACATGAGAGAGGGGTGTGTGAGTTGGGAGCAGGGCAGTGAAATGGTGGGGACAGGGCGACTTGGAGGCGATTTGTTTGTGGCCACCCCAAGCGGGATTGAGGCGTCTGGCAATAGTTAGATAGACAGACCTTTATTTACCATAATAATACAAGCTGGTGATCTCTGTATTCATACTTTCACAACCCCGTATCACAAGAGAGTACTTCCAGGTAGAAAACTTAAACATCTGTATAATTTACAATCCTTCACACACATGAAAGAACATTAATCCCATAAAGCCAGGTGATGTACTTCTTTGTTTATTCTTCTTGTAACCAGACGATTTAATTCAAGCCCAAGACAGGCCTCTCTTAGTGGAAGGATTTATTAACCAGCCGCGTGCCAGCTATTTTTAACCCTCTGGGTCACCCCAGTGCTGGCCATTTTTCAACCTTTTTTTTTGGCTAAATTGATAGATTTTGATGTGGAAACAACTAATTTTGCCATTAAAATGCTCACTGAGGGTCGGAAATCGTTCTTTTTTAGTCCTGCATACTCGTGTACAGGTACAGCCACTCTCTCACGCTCACCAGGTACGTTAAAGAAAGCCATTTCTATGTAAGGTATACTCAGGAATTTATGCTGGGAAGGTATAGCAATGTTCAGTACACTTTTCTGATCACTTACTACTTCAGCATCTATCACAATTTGTGTGTCTTTCTCACTGTGAATGCATTATCTTCCACTTACTTAAAGATAGGTGCAACCTGACTTCATTATGTACAGTCCTGACACTTACAAGAAGTTATTTATAACTTGACTTCACTATATAGTCCTTACACTTACAAGAAAATATTTACAACTTACACTTACATGAAAATATTTACAAAATGCATTCACTATGTTCAGCACTGGGTGAGGCACACAAGCAGAGTGAGGCGGAGCGAGCGTGAGGGAGGGAGCGAGTGTATGGCCTTGACAACCTGAGGGATGGTAGAGGAACAGTTACCTAACAAGCCTACCAGTTTTTACCCGCGAATCTTGAAAAATGCGGTCACAGTGAAGGTTTTTATTTTAGACCGTTTTACAGCAACACTGACACTGGCCGCGGCATTATGTCAGACCGTTTTAAAACGGCACTGGCACGCGGAGGGTTACGGTTATATCTAAGCCCCAAAGTTCAAAATATCTCCCAAGCTAAATAAAATCGTCTGATGGAAAAATATAAATGGATAAGCGTCCCAGGGTCTTTGAAAATCCTAAACTAAATGTATAACTTGTCCCCTTCAGGCTGTGACGGCCTTGAGGATCCTGGGTGCAGCAGCCTCGCCTCATGAGACTGGCCTCTTTGATGGCCAGGTGGAGGCTGAGGTGAGGTACATGTGGCTGTATGGAAATTTTAAGATTTTTGTCTCCATACCCCACCAAAACTTTTCTATCCCTCTCCTAACAAAAATTCATCATTTTTGTATTTGTATCCGCCCCCCTCTCTGCCCCTCCTCTGTCCAGCACAATATGAAAAACCTCTTACAACATTATTTATGATTTTAGGGAATGTTGTAGTAAATAATTTAGTGGGTAACTCAGCCTCTACCTGTACAGATGGCCATGAACTATGCTGGAACAACATCGTTTAAAGTATTGGGATACCGACTCTAATGTATGGAAGCGAAAGTTGGACCTTCTTGGAAGGACACAAGTCAAGAGTGAGAGCAGTGGAAATTAGTTATTTTAGGGGAGCATGTGGAGTTACATGAAGAAACGGACTGACAATTCAGAAAGTGAAGGAGTGTTGTGGTGTGTAAATGGCTGTGATTGGAAGCATCAGGAGAAATACGCTGAGGTGGTTTGGCTGTGTTGAGAAGATAGAGAGCAAGAGACTCCAGAGGAAAGAGTGAGAGAGGTGGAGGTGGGGTAATGTAAGGGAGAGACCGAGGATAAGACTGAGGGGTGGAGTGGAGAGATGCATGAGAGGGACGGGTAAGCTGGGTGAAGGGCAGTCAATTTGTAGAGGACAGGGTGGCATGGAGGCGATTTGTTTGTGGCCACCTTTTACGGGATTATGGCGTCTGGTCATAGATAGATTGATTTTTGTAATGCTAGGTGAAAAAGGCCCGACTTCTCGGTCCTATAACACCTAACATGTAGCGGGGTTCCCTTTAAGACCAGGGCGTGGTGCAATAAAGAGAGGTAGGGCACAAAAACTCCAGGCAATAACCTTTACACGTATATTACCACAGTCAGACACAGGACAAATTCAGCAGATAGTACAACACAGTATGTGACAAAATAATACCTTAACTAGGATATTCGTATCTCGCAGGATACTGGCTTAACAATATCAACGCCAACACAATAAGTAATGATCCTGATGCACAAGGGAATACAGGACTGGGGCACGCGGAGGAGGTGAGTATTGTGGGAGAGAGAGAGAGTGGGGGGGGGGGCAAGGGATGACGCGCGTAGAGCTAAAATGTATTTATGGTAATATCGAGAGGGGGAGGGTATTACTGTTGCAGATTTACTACTTCCAGACAGTATAAGGGTTTTGGCGATTGACTATATTTCTTATTCAAGTTATTATATTCACACAGGCTGTCTGGGAGGAGATTCCTGAAGGGAGGCCCGGACAAAGAAATGGGGGGGGACACACTGGGAGTTTACACTTGTTATAATAATATTTGTACAGGAGTATTCTAAACACTTCCTCTTCACTGTTCCCTCACAATAAATGATATTTACCAGTTTCTCAATGGGACGATTTGTAGGGTAACACTCTGGCTGTTTTCTATAAGGGCGTCACTCGTGATTTTACTTAGTCTCTCTATCCGCCAGTAAGAATTTGCCCGTGATCTCACTCGTCCGACATCACTTATTCCCAATCACTGTATCACTTGTCTGAGGGCTCTGTCTACATAACCTATGTCACTTCACTTATACTGAGGGCAACACATTACACAGTTCACTTATCTGTGGTGGGTGACAGGGCAGCACGCTGGTGTGAATTAGCCAGGGAGAAGGCACCATCAAGAGAGGGGGCGCTGAGTGGGCACGGGACTGTGTGCAGGGGTGTCCTCTCACATCCGGGGCAGCAGGGAGTGGAAGAGCCGGCGGTCTCCGGACTGGGCTCAGGAGTATGGCCCTCAGGACTGGGGCCAAATAACTCCCGGAACCGCTGGTGCATGTCCCGGCCTGAGGTGGAGGCCGTAGACCGTCTAGGGGGCATGGAGAGCTCATGCCCGGGTGTCCTGGGGAGGGCCTGGAGGGACAGCGGGCTGCGGTCCCTAGCATCGAAGGGCGCCGTCAGGGGAGGGCTGTGGCACTGGTCAGGACTAGAGTCCATCAGGTGCGTCTGCTCCAGGGCCAGGCGCATGGAACGGAGACCAGGGGAGGCAGTAGGGCCTGACAGGGGTTCTTGGGGGCTGGAGGGCCTGACTCTCGCCTCACACTTGGGGGGTGATGTGGGTGACACCTCCTGCAGGTCGTGGGGCCCGGGAATCGGCCGTGGCCGCCCAAGGGCGCGACTTGTCTGCATCAATTCCCGACAACTGGCCGTGGCCTGCGCAATGGGGTCAGGACGGCTCTGGTCACTTCCTGAGCGGCAGTGAACCGTCTTCTTCTGCAGGAGGGCAGAGCGGCAGTAGGCCGTCTCAGGGCCAGTGCCTCTAGAGCGGCAGCAGGCCGTCTCCTTCGGCAGGAGGGAGGAGCGGCAATCAGCTGTCTCAGGGGCAGTGCCTTCAGAGCGGCAGTAGGCCGTCTCCTTCAGCAGGAGGGAGGAGTGGCAGTAGGCCGTCTCAGGGGCAGCGCCTTCAGAGAGGCAGTAGGCCATTTCCTTCGGCAGGAGGGAGGAGCGGCAGTAGGCCGTCTCAGGGGCAGCGCCTTCAGAGTGGCAGTCGGCCATCTCCTTCGGCAGGGGAGGAGGAGCGGCAGTAGGCCGTCTCCTGCAGAAGCGTAGAGCGGCAGTAGGCCGTCTCAGAAGAAGCACCTTCAGTACGACGCTTGGGCAACCGACGAAGGCGGGAGCGGCAATCGGCCATCTCTAGAGGGGCGCTGTCAGAAGCTGAAATCTCAGCTCCACCCTGGGCTGACTTGGCGACTCCACTCCTCGAAGGTCGTGTCTTTTCCCTGCTGGGATGGCGGTGGGGCGGCTGGGTGTTATAGGGGTGCACGGCCTGTGATGACTTGTGTAGCTGTTGCCTGGACGTTCGTTGTTCGGCTGCAGCTACTCCGTGGGGTCCGTGTGGGGGTGTAGGTGGTTTCTCGGGGGCACTAAACTCTAAGGGTGTCAGTGTTTCTCGGGGACATTAAACTGTAACTCAAAAGTTTCACTACCCTCCTCTTGGAAAAAGTCACGTCCCCGTGGCTGGAGGTGGTATACGTGGGTGTCATGCGTGGCATATACCGGCTGGAGGTGTTTCACTTGGGCCTGCCATGCAGTGGTGTATCGGTCCTCTTCTTGCTCCGCATCGCAGGTCAGTAAGAGCGTGGAGGTGGTGGAGCAGGGCCGGAGGAGGGTTAGCAGGTGGTGTGGCCCTCAGAGTCAGCGTTTCTTGCCGAGGGTGGGCGTGAGTACGACTCGTCAGACCTTCATGCTGGCTGGTATTGTTGCTGGTGTGGTAGGGTGCTGTATGCTGGAGACTGAGGGTCGGGGTCAGGTTTTGTGCTGTGGTAATGCGGCGTTGAGTCTCTGGGTAATGTGCATGGAGGGGATTTGGGCCTGATGTAGCATGATAGTGTCAAGCTGTGGGGAGGTGGGTGGTGTAGGAGAATGGGTGTATCGGGTGGGTGGGAGTGAGAGGTGGCCTGAGCGGGTGGTGGTGGTTTTGAGGGTGGGGGTGGGTGGGGAAGTGGGTGGGCGTGGTGGGCAGGGTCTGGCAGTGCTGGCTGTCATGTGAGTGGGGTGTGTGGTTGGGGGCGAGGTTCTTGGAGTGGGCGTACGCAAGGGTGGTGGGTGGTGGGCAGTGTAAGTGGGTCGGGGTGAGGGTGGGGCAGTGTGGGTGGGACATGTGGGGTTGGGTGGCGAGAGCGGGGCGGCAGAGGGGGTGGGGGAGGGTGAGTGGGGGGAGCTTGGTGTTGCGGGTGAGGTGTCAGGTGTGGTGTAGGGGGTGATGGCAGCCGGGGAGGCGGAGGCGGTAGGGGGGGTAGAAGGGGAGGGCAAGGAGGAAATGAATCACTCGTATGTGGAAGTGGAAGCAGGTGCAGGAGCAGGGGGGAGTTTGGGGGTGGGGTGGCCGGGGCGGTCGCGCGGAAAGGGCGCACGTGGCGGTGCCTCGTGAAGCGGGGGGTGAGTTTGTGAGGGGTAGGGAGTTGGATGATAACAACAGTGTCGCCCGGTCGGAAAGGGTTAGTGGCTGTGTTGGGGCCGAGGTCTAAGGTTTTTTGTAGGTGGTGTAATCGGCCTTTCAATAGGTGCAGCGGGTCCGTAGTGGGAGCGGAGGTGGGTGGCTGCAGGTGTTGGCGTAGTGGCAGCAAAAGAGGAGTTTCAGTGAATACACTTTCTTGTGGAGAAACTCTGTCTTCTCGGGGGCAAGAATTCATGCCCCACTGGACGATCTTCACGCGAGCAGGCCAGTCATCATTTTTCGTAGCCTCAATGCGTGTACGCAGCTGGGTCATGAGGGTATGATGGCTACGTTCACACACTGCATTTCCCTGTGGCCAGTACGGAGAGAAGTGGGAGATCTTAAACCCGAAAATTCTGGCTAGCTCCTCCCAGACTTTTTTGGAGAATTCTGGGGCATTATTGAAATGGAAGGCTTGAGGGATGCCAAAGTACGGGAATACGTGTCGGAGGAGGGCATCAGCGACAGCGATGGCATGATGCTCTTTAGCTGGACAGGCTACTACAAATTTTGAATAGGTGTCTACAAAAGTGATCACATATTTGTATCCAGATTTGGGAGGGAGGGGACCTACTACATCTATTGCCAGGAACTGCCAGGGCTTATGGGCGGTGATGTGACAGGAGGGTCCGGCGGTCCGGGTGACATCTTTCCCCAGGGCGCAGGCGCGGCAAGCTTGAATGATTTTCTTGGCAAAGGTGGAGGGGTTGGGCGCCCAGTAGGTGTCGTTAAACACCTGTAATAATTTCTTGGTGCCCAGGTGGATGCCGTTATGGGCATGAAGGTGGCGCAGGGTGTCACGCGCCGTGTCAGGGGTCAGGAGGATATGCCCAGACAAGGTTAGAAGACAATCACCTTGCCGGCAGAGTTTAGGGAAGAGGTGGGCGGGAATCCAGGGGGGCCGTTCCTTCAGGTGCCAGAGTTGTAGGAGGTCGGGATCTGGCTGTACCGCGTGGATGGAGAGGCGGGAGAGGGCATCGGCATTAGTGTGGAGTTTCCCGGGCCTGTAGGAGATTTCATACTGAAACTCTTCCAGGGTCTCGCGCCACCTGACGAGTTGTGCGTTGTGCGAGTCAGATTGGCGTAACCACTGAAATGACTGGTGACCAGTGATAATTGAGACCTGGGTCCCGGAAAGGTAAGCCCTAAAATGCTGGAGGGCCCATATTATGCCGAGGCATTCTCGCTTAGTTGCAGCATAATTTTTCTCAGCCGGATTTAGAGTGTGACTTGCACAGGCGATGATGTGTTCCTGACCAGCTTGTACCTGGGCTAGCACGGCGCCAATAGCGGTGAGGGAAACATTGGTGTTGAGACGAAAGGGAAGGGCATAATCAGGAAATGCCACCATGGGAGCCGAGACGAGCTTGTCTTTCAGCTGTTGGAAGGCAGCTCACCTTTCTTCAGTCCAGACAAACGGCTCCCCCTTCCAGGTCAGATCGTGAAGAGGCTTTGCAATTTGGGCAAACCCTTTTACGAAGCAACGATAGTAGGACGTGAGCCCTAGGAAAGCATGGATCCCGTGGATGTCCTATGCTGGCGGTATGTCCGCTATGGCACGGAGTTTGTCAGGATCCGGGGAGATCCCTGCTTGGGATATCACATGCCCCAGGAACGCAACAGTCCTGGTGGCCAGGATGCATTTAGAGGGATGGAGCTTGAGGCCTCCCTGGTGAATCCTAGTAAAGACTCGGCGGAGGCACTGCAAGTGATCGGCCCAGGTCTGGCTGAAAACGATGACATCATCCAGATAGGCCAAACATATTTCCCAAGTGAGGCCGCTCAGAACAGATTCCATTAGCCTGGAGAAAGTGGCAGGGGCGTTGCAGAGGCCGAATGGCAGAACATTAAATTAGTAATGCTTGCCATTACCAGTGGAAAAGGCCGTCTTCCCTTGGTGTTCTGGATGGATGGGGACCTGCCAGTATCCAGACTGGAGGTCGAGTGTAGAAAACCAAGACGCCCCATGGAGGGAGTCTAAGGAATCGTCAATTCGCGGGAAGTGGGTGGCATCCTTGATGGTGACGTTGTTCAGTCGGCAGTAGTCATTGCAAAATCACATCGTGCCGTCCTTCTTTTTTACGAGAACGACGGGGGAGGACCAAGGGCTGGTAGAAAGGGAAATAACGCCTACCTCTATCATTTCGTGTACCTGGCGGTCCTCTTCCTCCCTTTGTCAGGGGTTCTTCCGTCGGGAAGGTTGTCTGATAGGTGGGCCTGTCCTATGAATTTCATGGATCAGGTACGTGGTATGCCCTATGTCTGCTGGTCGGGTAGCAAACAGGTCCTGGAAATCTAGGAGAAGGTGACGTAGGGTGTCTGACTGTTGGGCAGAGGGATGGTCGGGAATGGGGGGTAGGGGGTCGGGGAAGTGGGAGGAGGGTGGGGAACAGGGTTCAGCTTCTTCCATCTCTCCAATAACGAGCCCTCTGGGGAGGGTCATGGGGGAAGGGGCGAGGTTGGCTATGCGGATGGCGGTGTGGTGCAGAGGGAGGAAAGTGGGAAATAAGAGGCAGGCAGAAAGGGACCCAGGTGGGAGAAGGGGGGAGAACAAGACAGAGAGGCAGGAGGGCCGGTTAAGAGGCACCCAGGCCTCGTGGTGAGAGGGAATGGTAACAGCGGCGGAGACAGTAGCGTTGAAGGAAGGGGGAGGGGTTGCGTGAGGGAGGGTCACTGGAGGAAAAGGGGGAGAGGGCGGAGGAGGGGGAGGAGGGGAATACGGGTCAGGGGAAGGGGGCAAATCTTCCGGACGTGGCTGTGGCGTGCAAGTGCAGACAGCCTGAGTGGGGTGAGATGGAGGGTGGAACTGGAGCTGCCAGTAACGACAGTCGATCGTAACTCTGAGTTTTTGGAGCAAATCTAGTCCCAAGTACCCGTCGTAGCTCCGGCAGGAGGAGTCGAAAATAATAAATTTGTGTTGGGTGGACATTGGCTGGTGAGTGTCGACCCTTAGGGCCCGAGTTTCCCCACTGATGGGCAGGAGGCCATCCCCCAAGTCCATAAAGTGAGTGGCAGTGGAGCAGAGTGGGCCAAAGGTCGATTTGTGATGGGAGAAATAGTGGCTGTAAAGGCAGGATCTGGCAGCTCCCGTATCGACTAGCAGTCTGGCCTTCACGCAGTTTAATTTTATCTTGTGGTACACTGGGGGGCGATACTGAGGGGTAATGGCCCCTGCCACCGTGGGTTGGTGTGGGGGTGGGCCTAAAAATTCATCTGTCTAAGGCTTTCATTCTCCTGTTCCTGCTCCTGTTCTCCCGGTGGGGGCTCGTCCGGGGGCTCCAGTTCGTCCTCGGGGGCTTCGCCTTCTAAGGAGGATACCTTGCATGAACCCGGGGCCGTGGTTCTGCGGAGGGTAGCTTTAAGTTGATCCTGTATGTCATGTACTGGACTGCGGGAGCTGCAGGCGGTGAATTCCAACGGATTCACCAAGATTAGGCTCGGGTTTTCTTGCGGGGCGGGGCGCTGGCGGGAGGGGTGTCCCCTAGGTGGGCTGGGTGCCGGGGTAGGGCTGGTGCGAGGCAGAGGTGGACGTGGTATGGTTGGGGGAGCTGGGAGTTGAGTGGGAAATTTCTTTACCACGTTTATTTGTTAGGTAGTAGGGCAGGTGGTCAGGAGGCGCTGTATGAGCTGGACATCTCTATCCATGTCCCCAGTTGGGTCATGGATAGTGAAGTGTTGTTTGACAACACTCGGAAGCACTCTAAGCAGAATGTTAAATGTATGCTGATCCCGGGTTTCTTCGTCAACCTCCGGGTATGCAGCAGTAACTAGGCGTCTAGCCTGTATCAGGGTATTATCCAAATCCCCTTCGAATGAGAAGCTATCCAGTTGGGATAGAGCCACCACTCTCCCTAATGATGGGGTGATGGCTTGAATCACGAACTTTGTGAAGTTCAGCCAAGTGAGCTCCAGGGTGATTTTTGGTGCTACGAAGTATGCTCGCCGCTGCTTTGCCCAATAGTGGAAGTGTGACGGCAATTCTTGGTTGGTCATTTTCAAAGCAAATATCCAGTAAGGGCTTGATTATTGCCAGATACGTGTGTATATCGTACTGGTCGGGGTCAAACTTGGGTAATTGTACATGTGGTTTAATTGCCATCTTGTCAAACATTTCCTTGCTACCTCTCTTCTGCCTTAGGGTCAAGAACCACCGTTGGCCACCAGTGTAATGCTAGGTGAAAAAGGCCCGACTTCTCGGTCCTAAAACACCTAACATGTAGCGGGGTTCCCTTTCAAGACCGGAGCGTGGTGCAATAAAGAGAGGTAGGGCACAAAAACTCCAGGCAATAACCTTTACACGTATATTACCACAGTCAGACACAGGACAAATTCAGCAGATAGTAGTGTTGCAGATTTACTACTTCCTGATAGTACAAGGGTTTTGGCAATTGACTATATTAATTCAAGTTATTATATTCACACGGGCTGTCGGGGAGGAGATTCCTGAAGGGAGGCCTGGACAAGGAAGGGGGGGGGGACACACTGGGAGTTTACACTCGTTGTAATAATATTTGTACAGGAGTATTCTAAACACTTCCTCTTCACTGTTCCCTCACAATAAATGATATTTACCAGTTTCTCAATGGGATGAATTGTAGGGTAACACTCTGGCTGTTTTCTATAAGGGCGTCACTCATGATTTTACTATAGTCTCTGTATCCGCCCGTTAATATTTGCCCGTGATCTCACTCGTCCGTCATCACTTATTCCCAGTCACTATATCACTTGTCTGAGGGCACTGTCTACTTAACCTATGTCACTTCACTTGTACTGAGGGCAACACATTACACAGTTCACTTATCTGTGGTGGGTGACAGGGCGATACGCTGGCGTGAATTAGGCTGGGGAGAGGGCACCATCAAGAGAGGGGACACTGAGAGGGCACGGGACTGTGCGCAGGGGTGTCCTCTCACATCCAGGACTGCAGGGGGGGGAAGAGCGGTCGGCGGTTGACTGGGCTCAGGAGTTTGGCCCTCAAGACTGGGGCCGAATAACTCCCGGAACCGCTGGCGTAGGTCCTGGCCTGAGGTGGAGGCCTTAGACCGTCAAGGGGCGTGGAGAGGTCGCGCCCTGGCGTCCTGGAGAGGGCCTGGAGGGACAGCGGGCTGCGGTCCCTAGCATCGAAGGGCGCCATCAGGAGAGGGCTGCAGCACCGGTCTGGACTAGGGTCCATCAGGTGCATCTGCTCCAGGGTCAGGCGCAGGGAACAGAGACCAGGGGAGGCCGTAGGGCCTGACAGGGGTTCTCGGGGGCTGGAGGGCCCTACTCTCGCCTCGCACTGGGGCAGTGATGTAGGTGACACCTCCTGCAGGTCGTGGGGCCCGGCAATCGGCCGTGGCTGCCCAAGGGCGCAACTAGTTTGCGTCGAGGCCCGGCAACTGGCCGTAGCCTGCGCAAGGGGGTCAGGACGCCTCTGGTCCCTTCCTGAGCGGCAGTGAACCGTCTTCTTCTGCAGGAGGGAGGAGCAGTAGTAGGCCATCTCAGGGGCAGCGCCTCTAGAGCGGCAGAAGGCCGTCTCAGGGGCAGCACCTCTAGAGCGGCAGTAGGCGGTCTCCTTCGGCAGGAGGGCAGAGCGGCAGTAGGCCATCTCTGGGGCGGCGCCTCTAGAGCGGCAGTAGACCATCTCCTTCAACAGGAGGGAGGAGCGGCAACCTGCCGTCTCCTGCGGCAGGAGGGAGGAATGGCAGTAGGCTGTCTCCTTCGGCAGGAGGGAGGAGCGGCAGTAGGCTATCTCAGGGGCAGCGCCTCTAGAGCGGCAGTAGGCCGTCTCAGGGGCAGCACCTCTAGAGCGGCAGTAGGCGGTCTCCTTCGCAAGGAGGGCAGAGCGGCAGTAGGCCGTCTCTGGGGCGGCGCCTCTAGAGCGGCAGTAGACCATCTCCTTCAACAGGAGGGAGGAGCGGCAACCTGCCGTCTCCTGCGGCAGGAGGGAGGAATGGCAGTAGGCTGTCTCCTTCGGCAGGAGGGAGGAGCGGCAGTAGGCTATCTCAGGGGCAGCGCCTCTAGAGCGGCAGTAGACCATCTCCTTCAACAGGAGGGAGGAGCAGCAGTCTGCCATATCCTTCAGCAGGGGGGAGGAGCGGCAGTAGGCCGTCTCCTGCAGAAGAGTAGAGCGGCAGTAGGCCATCTCAGAAGAAGCACCTTCAGTACGATGCTTGGCCAACCGACGAAGGTGGGAGCGGCAATCGACCGTCTCCAGAGGGGCGCTGTCAGGAGCAGAAATCTCAGCTCCACCCCGGGCTGACTTGGCGACCCAACTCCTCGAAGGTCGTGTCTTTTCCCTGCTGGGATGGCGGTGGGGTGGCTGGGTGTTATAGGGGCGCACGGCCCAGGCTGACTTGTGTTGCTGTTGCCTGGACGTTCAGTGTTCGGCTGCAGCTACTCCGTGGGGTCCGCGTGGGGGTGTTGGTGGTTTCTCGGGGGCACTAAACTCTAAGGGTGTCGGTGGTTTCTCGGGGGCACTAAACTCTAAGGGTGTCGGTGGTTTCTCGGGGGCACTAAACTCTAAGGGTGTCGGTGGTTTCTCGGGGGCACTAAACTCTAAGGGTGTCGGTGGTTTCTCGGGGGCACTAAACTCTAACTCACGCATTTCAATTTTCTTTCTTTGGGGGTTTAATTTTAAGATATTCATCATGAGTTGAAAGAATCCTTTGATTATTATTGCAGTTATGTAAATGTGGAATGTTACCTGCTGTCATGGAAAATAATAAACCGTGTGTGTGTGTGTGTGTGTGTGTGTGTGTGTGTGTGTGTGTGTGTGTGTGTTTAAATCCAGGAGAGTGGCTACTGATATTGGAATATTTTTCCTAAAGTATATCTGTCTTTAATCTCATATTTGCATTAAGTTCATTGTCTGGTATATACCTGGCTGTGATGCGGATATGGGTGTTATGTTTAGATAATCGGTGTCCTGCAGGACAATTAATGATTAAAAAAAAAATCATCAGTTGCAATAAAAAATCATTCAAGTAAGCTAATTTTTTCGCAAGTCAGGGAATTTGAAGATATTATTTTGCTCTAATATTCACAATAATATAAAGAGTTTGTGACCTGTATAAGTGAATATAAGGTAGGAATATAAACAGTTTCATACCAGGTGTGATTCAGGAAGCTTGTAGTGGTTTTTACAGGTAGTGAGACTGATAAGACTGAGTGAGCAGCCATAGACCATCAGGCCTTGTGGACTCTACACCCTGACCCGCTCCAACCTCCTCCCGGTAAGATGCTGTATATACATTTACTTACTTAGTATGCCTCTCTCACCTATGATGTATGAGACACTAAGTGCTTGGTCTGTCCATCCGTGTGTGCGTGGCTTCGTGCTTCCGCATGGTTCTTGTGGGTGCGATTTATTATAAACCCATTGACAGATTTCCGCCAATCTTTTGTCAGTGGTGCAGTATGAGCCGATGATAAATTGATTAAGTGAGTTACGTCAAGGGGTCATAGGTCAAGGTCATACGGGGTCGACTTAGTATATCCTTCTGGGCGTGAAATCACCTGAACCCCTCGGCTGATTTCGACCAAATTTTTGTTAGTGATACAATATAAATGAACGATTAACTGATTGGATCAGCAAGTTAAAGGGGTCAAAGGTCAAGTTGATTTGGAGTTACGTGGGTCCTGGCATCCATAACATTTTTTGTGGGCACGATATCTCCTGAATCCCATCAACCCACCAAACTTTTCTCAGTGATGCAGTATGAGGGATAATGAACAAATTAGGTCAGCTAGGTCAGAGATCAAAGGTCGAGGTCATATGGGGTCGATTTACTTTATCATTTCGGGCACGATATCTACGGAACCTCATTGACAGATTCGACTAAACGTCTGTCAGTGATTCAGTATGAAGGGACGATAAACTGGTTAGGTCAGCAAGGTCAAGAGATCAAAGGTCGAGGTCATACGGGTGTGGTAACGATATCTCTTGAACACCTCGACAATTTCGATAAAACTTGTGTCACTCATACAGTATGAAGAGCCAATGAGCTGACCAGGTCAGCAAGGTCAAGAAGTCAAAGATGAAGGTTATATGGGACTGACCTAGTTTATCTATAGTTTCATTTCAACCCACAATGACCCATGTCATGGACGTTGTATGGCGAGTCCGTGTGCAAGGCTTGGCAGAGGCATACCATGTGACGCTTTGCATCGACAACTCGGGGCCAGAGTTCTCGGGGTTTCATTACTTATTTATTTATCAAACTGAACTGAACGATGCAATACATCAAAGAATATGAATGAGAATACTCCAGCTTCTGTTTCCCATACTCTTTAACTTGGCTTTACATTAATTGCAATAAATATATTGTTATGAAGGGGGATTTGCCAGTTAGGTAGTCTCGTACTTTCGAGACGTTTCTGGTACCGTAAGTTTCGGTAGGAGTCGTCAGAGTTGCCAGTTTGCCTGGTGTTTGTGAGCGTAGTTATTTCGTAAGTTAAACATTCATTTATTTTTCTGCTCTTTTTCTTTATAATGTTTTATTTAAGCAATTGCTTGTTAAATTATGTAATTTAAGTTCGTATGGTTAATGATTTAGAGTGTTATGTAATGTAAGACAACTCTAGAATGTTTTGATGTCTCGTAGTTGGTAACTGTTGTTGCTAGGGGCTGATGCAAGACAGTATGTCCTAGAATGTTGGAGAAGTGGACGTTTCTAGAACAATGCAAGCTTATAAGGATGGGGAAGAGATTAGTTAGTGAGTCAGTCAGTTTGGAGTTTAGTCGGTTTTCAAGTCAGTTTGAGTGAAGTGTCAGTGAAGACTATTTTTGGTACTTGTGAAAACAGTGGCAAACAGTGACGGGTTATTGAAGTTTGTATATCAGTGGAACTTGAGAAGGCAGTGAAGTGTATGAACTGTAATTACTGTCAGTGAAGATTATTTTCAGTACTTGTGTAATAAGTGAAGTGTTAGCAAGCATTAAGTGTACTAACTGTGAAGTGTTGTTAAACATTAAGTGTAACTGCAATCTATAAAGTGTGTATAGCTCCAGTGCTTGTGAGAACAGTGAAGTTGAAAAGCATTAAGTGGAATTATTTGGAAAATAAAGACAGTGAACTTTAAGACGCTAGTGTTTATTTTCGCCTCAGCTGATCTTGTGTACTGCACACCTAAAGGCTGACCATAAGAACAACAACTCACTGGGCAACGTCCTTCCTGTACTGTACTACTGCTGTTGGAGCCTGTGGCAGTGTGGGGACTGGAACGTAACAGTATGTTGTATTCAAAATGTTCAGAGCAAAATCACCCAAAATCCTAAACTGCCGCTTCAGTAGATTTGGTTCTAGTGATTATGACCATTGATTCATGATCTGTATATCACCTGACCTCGATATTGTTAATTGCTACCAATAGGGGGGGGGTGAAATTAGGACTATACTCAAAGAGCTGATATTTGGAGCCCGAAGATATGGACAGACAGATACAGCGACAGACACTGGCAGACACTGCCAAAAACATTACCTTCCCAGTTCGCACACGATAAAAATCTAGTTTGAATATTTTGTAATTTTTCACACTCTAATAAGCCCAATCAAATGTCCTTATTATATTTCTTGAGTTACAGATCTTTGGTTGTATGGATTCTGGTTTGACAGAACTAAAATATTGTTGTCTACGATAACTTATACACAGACATACACGTTATTAATGTCTTTACAGTTGGCAATTGCCGTCACGACACATCTGGTGGTGCTGCTCCAGTTCTACTTCCAAGGCATAAGCAACATGGTTCTTCCATCTGCAAATTCCACCCAACACATGTAATGTTTTCTGATGTGCACCAAAGATCACAAATGCTGATGTGTCCTGTGTGCAAAGGTCAAGACTCATGTTGGGTGCCTCTCAAGACTTACAATTATCACAATACGCTTAACAGGACTAAAGGAGGACACGTTAACCCTTCGATTCTGAGACGTCTGCCGAAGGTGAATATCGTCCAGCTTCAGCCAGGAACGAAATAAGGAAACCACTGTTAGTCCCGTATTCCCGTTGGTTAAGGAACTTCCCTAGCAACGCTTCCTTAGCGATTTATTTTGCCGAGTACCTATCAATATCCTATTATTTTCTTCTATCCTTTTAATGTCAAGATAGACTGCATGATTTGCACACAAGAACATCGTAGCCGAGCTGAATCAGAAATAAACCGGTAAGGAAGAAGTAATAGTAAGCTTCCTACCCGCACGAAAATACCGTCCATAGTCTGAATAGATTACCTTTAAGCTCTTCTTTCCCAAATATTATTTATGGTTAAAAGCTATCGTTCTGGGTATCAAACTTTTAATTTTATGATGTCTGTCGGCTAAAGGTGGTACATGAAAAACAAAAATATGCCATAAATTTAGAAAAAAAAAAAATATTGATCTTCTTTCCCTCCTTCGTCATGTAGCTGTTAAGAAAAGATGAAGAATTCGACGAGATGACCCGTTATATTTCCCGACACTGAACAAATATAGGTGTCATATTCTGGTAACATGAAACCAAAATTATGCTAGAACGAGAAATCCAATCAATGTACAGTCACCCACAAAATTCGTGTCCATTTCTCAAACCCCGTAAATGTGTAAGCAGGTTTGTCGAAGCTGCAGGGAGACTCACACTTATCTGGGAACAGTGTCAGTGGGGGTTGCGGGTACTGGGGATGGAAGGGGTGGTGCGGTGGTGGACGAGTTGTATGCTGCAGTCGTCATGTCATTGTGTAGGTTTTCCTGCTCTTGGTTTTGGCTATTTTATACAAATTGTTATGCAGCGTATTCTGCGCCCAACTTCTTGGGTTCAGATACGGTGCGGGCCTTGGGTTCTTTATTCTGGACCGGGCTAGAGTTTATGAATAAGGGATATGGCTCAAACCCAGGCTAACATGATACGCACGTATATTACCTTACAAACAGAGTACACCTGTTCACACACAAGCACATGGACAATCCTATATAAAATACAAGTACACTATATGACAGTACGATATAAAACACACTTACACTATACATTACAATACAAGACACACAGGTGGCCTGAACACGATATGACAAGCGACACTATAATATATATTGTTACGTCCCAGTCCCCCACTGTCACAGGCTCCAACAGCAGTAGTACAGTACAGGAAGGACGTTGCCCAGTGAGTTGTTCTTCCTATGGTCAGCCTTAGGTGTACAGTATACAAGATCAGCAGAGGCGAAAATAAACACTGGCTCCTTAAAGTTCACTGTCTTTATTATCCAAGTAATGCCACTTAATGCTTTCCAACTTCTCTTCACTGTTCTCACAAGCACTGGAGCTATACACACTTTGCTGATTGCAATTACACTTAATGCTTAACAAAACTTCACTGTTAGTGCACTTAATACTTGCCAAGACTTATTAGACAATTACCAAAAATAATCTTCACTGATAGTAATTACACTTAATGTTTGACACATCACTGTTTTCTCAAGTTCCAATCATATACAAACTTCATTAACTCGTCACTGTTTGCCACTGTTTTTAAAAATTCCAAAAGTATACAATCTTCAGTGACACTGCACTGACACTGCACTACACCGACACCGACTGCACTTCACACAAACTGACCTGAAACCCAACTGAACTCCAAACCGACTGACTAACTAAGCTCTTCCCCATCCTTATATAAACTTGCATTACTCTCGAAACGTCGTGTTTACTCTCGACGGGCAACAGTTGCCAACTCGGAAACAGCCCAAAACATGCCAGTGTTGTCTTACATTATATAACGCTCTAAATCATTTACCATACGAACTTAAATTACATAATTCAACAAGCAGTCACTTAAATAAAGCATTATAGAGAAAAAGAGCACAAAAAATAATGCATAACTTACAAAATAACTAAGCTCACAAACAGCAGGCAAACTGGCAACTCTGACTTGTACCGATACTTACGGTACCAGAAACATCTCGAAGGTACGAGACTACCTAACTGGCAAATCTCCCTTCATAACACTACCCCCTCCCTAGTTCTTTGTCGTCCTGACAAAACTAAACAGCACTGTATATACGGACACAAACCTTAATCTTAATGGAACATCTAACAATACACAAAATAATCCTTCAACTTATCAGGTCTTCTTTTATGCCACTTCCGACGATATCCTTGCTCCTCCACACAGTCCACTCCTCCAGGAAGGTCTTTTCCTCTTCTTGATTCTCTTCTTCTCCTGGGGAACTGTCACCCTCCTCTTGAACTTCAGCTCCTTGGTCCTCCTCAACATCCTCGGCTGCGGTTGAGCACGATTCCTCGGAGACGTCCCAGCTGAACTGTCTTGGCCCATTGTACTGCCACAGACGGTTCACGTGTACCACCTTTGGGCGAGGCTTCCTGCCTCCCCGAATCCGATATGTTACGTCTGATAGGCGGTCCAACACAGTGCAAGGTCCATCCCATGGGCTCTGCAGCTTCGGTGACTGTCCATTCTTAAGCTAAGGATTGTATAACCAGACTTGGTCACCATCCTTGAAGCTCACTTCACTTGCCTTGGCATCATACTTGCACTTCATCACTTCTCCTGAAAACTTGAGGGCTCCTCGCACTTGATGATGTACCTCAGCCAGCTTTTCCTGAAGGTGCTTTGCATAGCCGGTGGTGTCTGTAGGCAGCTTTCCACCAGATGGTCTTCCCATTAACAAGTCGATGGGTGAATGTAACTCGTGGCCCAATATCAGTTTTGCAGGAGTGTAGCCAGTAGACTTGTGGGATGCAAACCAATATGCCATTAGGAAAGCAGGTAATTTCTGGTCCCAGTCAGTTTGTCCATCAATGCAGTACTTGGCCAGTTCTTGCCCCAGGTTCCAGTTGAATTTCTCCACTATACCATCTGACTGTGGCCTTAGGGGGGTCGTCCTGGTCTTCTTGATCCCCAGTAACTTGCAGCACTCACAGAACACAGCAGACTCGAAGTTTCTACCCTGGTCTGAATGTAGCTCTTGTGTCATCCCAAAACAACAGAAAAACTGATCAACCAACACTTGAGCAACAGTCACAGCCTCTTGATCAGGGATGGCATAGGGTTCTGGCCAGTTTGTGAAGTAGTCCATGGTGACACATATATACCAGTTTCCTCTCTCAGTGAGTGGCAAAGATCCAGCAATGTCCACCGTGACTCTTTCCATTGCTGCACCCACTTGGTACAGCTGGAGAGGGGCGCAACCATGTGTCTTGGGTCCCTTCTTGGCACAGCACACATCACAGGCCCGACACCACTCTTCAACATCCTGACGCATGCCAATCCAGTAGAACCTCTGTCGCAACCGGCTTAAAGTTTTCTTCACTCCCAGGTACCCACTAGTGATCTGGTTAAGGGACTCATCCAAGATCTCGGACCTCATCTTCTTCGGAACCACCAGTTGCCAATACTTGTTGAGGCCATCGGCTGTCTCCCACTGACGGTCCAGTAGTCCGTTGGTCAAGCGAAGAAGGTCCCACTGACTCCAGTAGCTCTTGGTTGCAGGGCTTAACCTGGAAACTTCTCCCCACGATTTTTTTTTTTTTTTTGATAATGAATGAAGGAGGGAAAAACAATGTAAAAAAAGTAAGTCCATGTGCCTAAAGGCATCCTCCATTCATAAAATACTTATAACAATTGGATTTAAAATTGAGAGGATTCAATGTACGTGGGAAGCAACTCCCAGGAAGTGAATTCCAGAGAGTAGTAGTTCTGGGGATAAATGAATTTTGATAAGCAGAGGTTCTGTATTGTGGGGGAGAGAATGTGAGTTCATGGGTGCTCCCAGCTGCCCGAGTATTTCGGGAGAAAATGTGAAGGGGAGGCACAATTGAAGCCAGTTCGTTAGAGCACTTACAGTAAAAATATCGATAAAATAGTGCTAAAGAAGCAACATCTCTATGTACTGATAACGGAGGAAGGTCCTGCGTTATGGCAGGATTATTGATTAACCTAATGGCTTTATTTTTAATTTTGTCCAACTGCCTCAATGCAAACGCTTCACATCCACTCCACAGTGGTGAACAGTATTCGATCTGAGAACGCACATGACTTTCGTATATTGTGGCCATCTGCTTGTCAGTGAAGAACTCACGAACTCTGTACATAAGTCCCAGTTTTTTAGAATCATTTTTAGCAAGGGATTTAACATAAGCTGTCCAGCTTAGGTTGGGGTTTAGAGTAACACCTAGGATATCAATTGTAGTGGATATGGGAACACTGACATCATTTAAAATTATGTGAGAGTCTGAGGAATTCTTTCTATTGGAGAAATTAATGTATTTAGTTTTCTGAGCATTAAATGAGACCAGATTTTTTTGTTCCCATTGATGAATTTTAGAAAGGTCCTGGTTCAGAGAAATTGCTGTGTTTATTTGGGAATTTAAGATGTAAAATTGTGTAAAGGAGGTACTAAATGTGAAAGAACTATGAAGGGTCGAGTCATCAGCATAAGAGTGTATTGAGTTGTGCGTGACAGAAAGGTCATTTATTTAATGAGAAAGAGAGTTGGAGCCAAAACTGATCCCTGAGGTACGCCAGCATTTATGGAATGAAACTGAGAATAAATTCCATCTACCATGACCCGTATTTTTCTACTATGAATACGATGGTCGCACTGCACTCCGCCGCAGCCAATCAAGCACCGGTTGCAAATCTGCATCCTCCATCTGCATTCTCCCCAGGTCTTCATCATCTGATGCCGACCCCATCACTACAGTACAGCAGCATTTCCTATGATTCCCATTCCTACTACACTGCATGTCGTCTGTTCTTCTGTCTTCTCGCACACTATTTGTGAAGGCTCTCCTGAATTTCTTTAGTGGTGGGCCTTCTGTAACCTTCTTATTATCCCAACCATTCTGATCCGCAAGTAACTCAAACTGTACACGGTAAGCTTCCCAAGATACTCTACCATCAGATTCCTGAGATTTCTTTTTAACTGGGCTCCCATTATAGCCATGCACTTCACTGGTTTGGGGCCTAAAACTGGGGCATCATAATTATGTCCAGGACTTGAACTTCCAACATTCTGATTATTCAACCCTGCAATGCCATCTTCAGATGCCGGGGATCCACCAAGATTCACCATTCACTGTCCACTCCTTTCATATGCTCTCTGTACACTAACCTGAGGCTCAGCAGTGCAATATTTCTCTACAGCCTCCATAATCTCACTAATAAATTTCTCATGATCGACTACATGCTTCAACTGGCAATCTACATGCTGTCTGCACTCTATCACAATTCCTTCACTAATCTTTACTTGGTTATCTACATTCAGTTTTCACTCCGTCACTATTTCCTCACTAATCTTGAGCTGGTTGTCTTCATGCCGTGTCCACTCCGTCACTATTTCCTCACTAATTGTCTTCAACTGGTCGTCTGCAAGCTGTTTGCACTCTGTCACTGTTTCCTCACTAACTGACTTCAACTGGTTGTCTACATGCTGTTTGCACTTGGTCACATTATTGCTTACCTCATACTTCTGATGCTCTAGCTTGGTATCTACTTGCTCCTTAAGCTGTTGCTGTTCTTCTTTGATTTCCTCCATGAATGCATTTGGCTGTCCTGGCACCCTCAGCTGTACGTCCCTCTGTTGCTCCTGTAATGCCTCTTTAAGTAGTTCATAGCGTTCTTTCTGTTCTTCAGTCTGTGCCTGCAATTGTTCTTGGAGTTCTTTCTGTCCTTCGTTCTGTGTCTGCGTAAGTGCTTGTAATAGTTTCATGATTCCATCCAGTGATGCCTCTTCCTGCCTAGCTTGGCCTCTTGTCTGGACACCCTCTTGCTCCATGTCGAAGATTAGCCTCACTGCAACCATGAAATAATAATCCAACACTCCTGACACCAGTGTTACGTCTTCGTCCCACACTGACACAGGCTCCAACAGCAGTAGTACAGTACAGGAAGGACGTTGCCCAGTGAGTTGTTCTTCCTATGGTCAGCCTTAGGTATACAGTACACAAGATCAGTAGAGGCGAAAATAAACACTGGCTCCTTAAAGTTCACTGTCTTTATTATCCAAGTAATGCCACTTAATCCTTTCCAACTTCTCTTCGCTGTTCTCACAAGCACTGGAGCTATACACACTTTGGTGATTGCAATTACACTTAATGCTTAGCAACACTTCACTGTTAGTACACTTAATGCTTGCCAAGACTTATTAGACAAGTACCAAAAATAATCTTCACTGACAGTAATTACACTTAATGCTTGACACTTCACTGTTTTCTCAAGTTCCAATGATAAACAAACTTCATTAACTCGTCGCTATTTGCCACTGTTTTTACAAGTACCGAAAGTATACAATCTTCAGTGACACTGCACTGACACTGCACTACACCAACACCTACTGCACTTCATACAACCTGACCTGAAACCCCAATGAACTCCAAACCGACTGACTGACTAAGCTCTTCCCCATCCTTATATAAACTTGCATTACTCTCGAAACTTCGTGTTTACTCTCGACGGGCAACAGTTGCCAACTCGGAAACAGACCAAAACATGCCAGTGTTGTCTTACATTACATAACACTAAATCATTTACCATACGAACTTAAATTACATAATTCAACAAGCAATCACTTAAAAAAAACATTATAGAGAAAAAGAGCACAAAAATTAATACATAACTTACGAAATAACTAAGCTCACAAACAGTAGACAAACTGGCAACTCTGACTCGTACCGATACTTACGGTACGAGAAACGTCTCGAAGGTACGAAACTGCCTAACTGACACATCTCTCTTCATAACTATATTATATATATATATATATATATATATATATATATATATATATATATATATATATATATATATATTTATATTACAACACAAGTCATAGTGGGGTATGAATGTAATACAACCTACGACACGGTATATCACAATGCAATACTCACAGGTGGTATGAGCTCAATGTAACACAAGGCACTGTACATCACAATGCAATACACCTACATGGTACAAACACAATATTTAGACACTAGACTGGGATGTAGAGTCAGGTCAGGTATGTATTGCATGGGGAAGGGAACGACATGCTTGAATGCCTAAGAATAGTTTCACTACACTGAGATGTACTACTAGAGTATGTGACGGGGATGGGGCTGGATAACCCCGTTACACTGAATCCCGAGGTATTTGCACAAGGATATGAAGTGAGGAGATGTCACTTGGAGAACAGGGGAACTTCTCACTAGGATGTACACTAGCACAAGGGGGGGGAGTTGATACAAGTAAGGGGGCAAACACACGGGGGCATGACGTTAGGGGGATGGGGAAGAGGAATGAACACAAAATCTGTAGCACTACAACTCATGGTACTGCTGGTCGTCGGTGGGCGCGAGGGGTGCACCTATGACCACTACATGGGCAGCTGTAGCAGGTGGCCAGGAGTGGGAGGAGGGCCATGTGGGGTGTGCTTCCGATGCAAGTCTCTAGCGGCATAGTCTGGGGTCCAGGTCAAGCTGAAGGGTGGAGTGATGGGCAGCCCTTTCCTGGTGAGGGCCCTGGGAGGGTGGTGGCACTCGGGGCTAGGGCCAAACAGGGCCAGGAGGTGCTCAACACGGCGCCTGCCCTTTGTCGTGGTGGGTATCCTGGGGGCGGACCTGGCCTGGTCCGGGCCAAGGATCGGCCGTGAGACTCTCATTGCCTCCCTGGGTCTGCAGTCTCGCCTGGAAGCGACGGCCATCAGGTGGTGCCTGTGGCTGCCTGCACTAGGAGGGGAGTCTGGCAACTGCTGTTGATATCGGGGGCGGCTCGCCGGCGCCTGGGACTGAGGTCTCGCATGGAGGAGGAGGCCGTCAGGGGTGGTCTGCAGCCACTTGCTCTGGGGGAGTCCATCAGTGGCTGTAGGCAATGAGGGTGGGGTCACAGCGACAGGATACCTGGCCTCTGGGTGGTCTCGCCCTGGCTGGTCTCTGGCAGGGTACCTGTGGGGGAGCAGTTTCCATTCTCTGTACAGGAGGGGAGGCGAAAGGGGCGCCTTGCTCTGCCATAGGATGGGCAGGGTAAGCAAGAGGCGTTGTCCTCGCAGGGAGCCTATGGAGTCAAGGAGGGGGAACGACCGGTGGTCTGTTCCCCGTCTTAGTAGGCTTGACGGTCCCTGCTACAGTAGATCCGACGGACGCCACTGTGCTGCTGCTCCCCTGGCATGTAGTAGGAACTACAGCTCCAGTGGAGTCCCTTCCTCTTTTTGAGGCAGGTCCGGTGGACAATGTGTCTGAGGGCTTACTTAGGACTTGGCTACTGCAAGTTCCACCCCGATTCTGGCGAGTGCTTTCTCCATTGGAGAGTAACGCACTTGATCTGAGTACTGCCTGGTGGTCCGGCAGCATGGAAGAGGGGCGTCAGGTCACGGGGGATATATGTTCCTGTGGCACATAACGCGGGTATACCTCCCCACTGCCTCCTCTTGAGGTGGGGGGCTACCTCCCCATGTCCTCTTCATGGGGTGGTACTGTCGGGATCGCTCCGCCAGGTGGGTATTTCACAAACAGTGGAGATGGAATAAGATAATGAAAACTGTAATATATTACCACATGCTAAAATGGATATGCAGCTTCTACAAAATCTAGTTGAGCTGTGACAGGGAGGTTGCTTCTGCCCTCTCCGAACACTCCCCGTCCACCATAATACTGTCTCAAATCCCTCCAACTGACTCCCTTTCCTAAGGCAGCTGTATAGCACATAGTTGACAAAACATTACGACACAACAACAAAACACAGAAAACATTGCCTTGTTGGTTCACATGTCTGTAATACTAAGACGATGTAGAAGAATTTTATATTGTGCCGACATATGAAACCTTTACAGTAGTTAAATCAGTGCCTAACCACTTATTAACCAGAAACAATGGATGTTGGTGATGGTGGGGAGTCTAAATTCGGGTATTGATAAAGCATGATGAGGTAAGGTGTAAGCACCATTGTCAGGCAAGGTCACGAAAGTAGGGAGCCATGGGTATTGACTGTACAACAGGTTCATTTCATATGATTAGTGTGGCACAAAACTGTAGTCATGATCAAGTTTTCAGTGTTTTTCTCTGTTGGTTAATAGGAAATAATGTCTTGTAGGCCGAGATTTGATGAAATCCTCCCATGCACTGCTTATGGAAACTAACCACCCGTAGGTATGTTGTTTCCCAAGTAGTACAGAGACAAAACCTGTGTCAGATTTTGACATTATGGTCCAAAATGTGTGACTCATGCATTCATAATACAGGGTTTAATTTTTGATAATGTTCAGCACACACACACACACACACACACACACACATTATATATATATATATATATATATATATATATATATATATATATATATATATATATATATTATATATATATATATATATATATATATATATATATATATATATATATATATACACACACACTAATCTTCCCTCAGTAATATCAACCAAAAAAGAGTAAGTAAACAATTTATAACAAACACTTACCTCTCCTTGCTATTGCTCACAGTCAAGTCATTAGATATATGGGGCGGACGTGTTTTTGTCACATATACAATCCTTGGTCTTCATTTTCTTAATATAACAAACACATATTGGGTCTATACCCGAGTTTAGACTCCCCACCATCACCAACGTCCATAGTTTCTGGTTAATAAGTGGTCTGACACTTAACTACTGCAAAAGTTTCAGATGTCACGACAGAATAACGTCCTGCTACATCGACTCATATTACAGACATGTGAACAGACAAGGCAGTTTTCTTTGTTTTCTTGTTATGTCATAATGTTCTTTTGACTATGTGCTATACAACTTCCCAAGGAAAAGGAGTCAGTTGGTGAGAATCAAGGCTTTATTATGATGGACGGGGAGTGTTCGGAGAAGGCAGGAAGAACCTCCCTGTCGCATTTCATCTAGATTTTCCATCTCTATTGTTTGTACAGAAAGCCAAGAGCAGGAAAGGCTGCACAATGACATGACGATCCTCTCCATCCCCAGTCCCTGCAGTCCCCACTGACACTGTTCCCAGATACGCGTGAGTCTCCTTGAAGCTTCGAAAAAGCTGCTCGAACATTTACGGGGTTCGAAAAAAGGACACTTTTGTTCGTGACTGTACAAGGTGTACAACTTTTTCACTTAAAACTTTTGCCGTTCAAGCAAGGGACGAATTTGTTACTGTATTCCAGCTTACACATTTTTTTTTTTTCAATGAAGAGAAGTCCCTGATATGTTCAGATATCTACGTTCTATTATTATTAATATTATTATTATTACATTTTGCATTTATCATTCTTATTTATCTTTGTAAATAAATGTAGTTTAATAATCACAATGAACCAGTCATTACCATTGTATGAGTAATAGCAAGTTTACATAAATATGCTCCATAAAAGTTTCTATATATTATACATGTTTTATGATACCTATAACACAAAAAAAGGTTGCTAGGTTCACATGGCCGGGCGTTTATAAGCTGCAGTGCACGGGGGATGGGGTAAGGGTGGGTGCAGGGTGAGAGACTGATCACCTTTGCCATTTCCATTTCGTGATGTTTTCACAGTGAAAGATGACACACAGTCTATACTGCTATTACTCTAACCTGGCGTGAAGCTCCCATCTCTCCATCATGACTCATGAGCTGTAACAATAAATTAGCATTATAGTATGATGTCGCTGACAAGTGCTGTGGAAAGGATGCAGAGCTGTAGTTTGCTCTTTTTGACTCTACCGAGCTATGTGAAATGAGCGGCAAATGGATGAAAATCTAGGCTAAGTCTGAGTAAAACGAGTATAACATAATCCTCAAGCGGTGATGCAACATGGAGTGCTGGGGAAGGTGTGGTGCGTGGAACTGATAGGTGCTGGGAAAAGGAACACCGGAATCTCTTAAATGGGTTCCTAGCTTTCAAGAAACCACTTGGCATATCACTCGTTGTAGAATAACCCGATGGATGCACTACATCTAGTGAGTGGACGATGGGCGTCATGAACAGATATAGTCAAGGTGATGTTAAGAATTATGTCTGACAACGATTGCTGGATGAAATTGTCTTTCACTGAAATATACACAGTAAAAGTACCACGATTCATTAAACAGTTACAGCATATCACTGAGATACCATAGGTCATGTCTCAGGCTTGTATGGTTGTTGATTGAGGAAGCTCCCTGACACCTCTTCTTTAGCGATTTATTTTTGGAGATAACTGAATAATATCCTTTTGTATATTATTTCTCAGATTATGACGACAGTGGAGGGATTTATGAAATACGGAAGTGAAGAGCAAAGTGTAATAAACTCGGTAAATCGCCTGGTAACAGCTCTTTGGGTGTTGTTTGGCACAGAATTAAAAGATGTCCCTAGCACGCGAGAGCTTGTTGTGCCAGAACAATTACCTTGAGGCTCCTATGACTCACTCTCAGCTGAATATACTGGTCTGGATGTAGATTAGTGGAGTGTTCCCGATCATGACAGAGTTAACGACATCAGGGCGCTTCCACACGTGTGCTCGAACAAATGTTGACAACATGTAATCAACACAGTAACGAACACGCTTCATGCATGTTGGGAACAGCAGCGTCCAGATCATGTTGGCAACATCATGATGAAGTCTTAGCTGCCTGTTATGGACAAACTTATCCCATTACCTCTGCTGCCAGTGTTCGAAGCTGCACTGAAACATGTTTGCATACACCTGTCCAAATACTGCTGCATACATGTACCCAAACATGTTGCCAACTGTGTTGTCAACATACTGTATGTTCGACGGCACGTGTGGATGCGCCCTGGCTACAATGACTCTCTCTCTCTCTCTCTCTCTCTCTCTCTCTCTCTCTCTCTCTCTCCTACATTTAATTTCTTGGTTTTAGCAGCAATAGAGGAGATGTTATGACCATGAATTTTTTTTTCAATGACCACGAAAATGAGTGAATGAAAGTGAATCCTTTTACCGGAGAATACCTTAATGATAATACTCGAATAGACCTTTTCCAGTAACGTCACAGAAATCACGTGGTTTTGTTTACGACTCCATATTGGACGGCAAACTCCTCGCAGTAGTGGCTGGACAGAGAGGGCTGTCAGAGATTGAACTGTCTGATATATGTAGAAATCTGGATCAACGCCACCAAGATCTGTACAGGAACAAGATTGTGTTTGAAGCTGGACGCATACACCATATCTAGGGAGAAATTCGCTCGTTTCAAGTACGGAGACCGAAACCAGATCTCAGATATGGCGATCTTTTATCACTATTTGGTGAACACCCCGTGAAAGTTCACCGGGTTCAAGGTAAATATGTGTAATATATCCAGCTGGAATTGACATACAGTACATGTAAATTGTCTTGGTAATCAGTAAATTATTGACGTGGGGCCAGGGGGGGAGGGATTGTAAACACTGACTACGAATCGAGTAGTTGATGAATGAGTGGAGGGTGAGGGCGTGGGAGTGGGGGAAGGGGGAGGAGGGGTGTGGAAGGTTTGAATGGCAGTGAGGGGGTGGGGGTGGAATTAGGGTTGGTCTGGGGTGAGGGGGTGTGGGGGAGGGTTGGGGATGGGTGGTAAGGGGTGGGACGGGTAGGGAATGGAGAGGAAAGGGGTTGGGTGGTGTTGGGGGGTATTATGGGGGGCTGGGGAGCTTGTGGAGGGGAGTTGGAGGGCGTTGGGTGTAGGTGGGTGGGGGTTCGAAAGTGGGGGGTTTGGGGGTTGTTGGGGGGTGGGAGTGAGGGGTAGTGGGGGATGGTGGTTGGGTGTGGGGGAGTTGGGGTAGCAGTGGGAGGGTGATGGGGGTGTGTAGGAGGGGTGTGGGGGTGTGAGGTGGTTGGGTGGCGGTGGGGGGGATGGGGGTGGGGTTGGAGGGGGTGAGGGGTGGCTCACCTGATATGAAATGCCTGCTACAGAGTCGGGTGTAGGCCGTCGGCTGCCAATTCTCCGTCTTCACGGCAGCTATCCACTTCTGTTGCCTTTCCTCATAGGCTGGA